>NW_028274817.1:19566893-19718409 GCF_037043125.1 Eumetopias jubatus | reverse complement strand
AGAGGGATAGTGCAGCCGCTCTTCAGCCATGGCTGGCTTCTCCAGGGGAAGGTGAGGGACCCATCACCAGCCAGTCGTGTTTGTAACAGTGGGGCCGGCTTATGCGGATCCATCACTACCCTCTGATCAGGTCTTCTTTGTGAGCATCGACAAGGCTGGGGCACAGTCAGTGGGACAGAGTGAAGGGATGCACCAAGGTGCCTCCACCATGTTGTTCCCTGACAGTAACCGTAAGGCACACTGGACTGGATCTGGGCTGCTTTATGCCCGCTCTGATCCTGGGATTCTCTGTCTATAGCACAGCCAGATCAATCCAGAACTCAGAGCAAATGCCACACATTTCCTTCCCCCAAAATGCAACTCACTGCTCTTCTTCCCATGATTGATGTGGTTCCTGCTGACCTTGGGCCTCCAGAGGCTGCCCATTTTCTTTCCCTCCTGGTCAGGGATTATGGACACATCCAGCACCTCCTTGAGTCAGGCCCATATCGAATGAAGTTAGACTTGGGTCCTACCAGGGTACCAAGCTGTTTCATTGGTAACCCCAAGCACCTTTATATACTTTTAACTGCTCTACTCTCTGACTTTTGTTCTTTGCCTATCCACCTCTTGCTGAAATGACTTCTCTGTGGGCTTCAAGTGACCATAGCTTTTTTGTATATTTCACAGCACCTAGCATCGTGGGGGTGGAGGTTGGCCTTGCATGTAGTAGAGGCATCCTTTATCCTTTTTGGTTCAGTTGCTGAATTAAAGGGTGGGGGGAGGGAAATAAAGTTACAATCACTCTGATCATATTCTTAACTTTTAAAATTCTGATCATGCTAGTGGATCCATGAATTACCAGAGTCCTGCATGACCCTTGAGTTCTAAACAACATTGTTATGAGCTGCCCTCCTCCTCTGTGCCATGATTTGTGCAAGTAAAGAGCCCTGTCCAAGGTATTGGTGAATATCTTGGGGTGGAGGAATAAGGAAGATTTGTGTTCTTTTTTTTTTTTAAGTAGGCTCCACACCCAACATGGGGTTTGTACTCACAACCCTGCGTTCAAGGGTCACATGCTCTACCAACTGAGCCAGCCAGGAGCCCCAGAAGATTTATATTCTTGTGGCATCCTCTGCCATCCAGGTTTCTGTGGCTTGGAGCATGGTGTTTGCTTTCACTGCATTGACCAAAGCATGAAAACTTGACCCTTCCTCAGTTCCCACCAAGTAAAGGAGAGTAGAATTTACTGAAGGTCTTTGGTGGATGGAATCCTGGGGAAGGGGTCACATCACACACAGACTTTCTTCATTTCTTTGGCTCCTCTGTCCCTCTTCCCCTCTGCTCCTTACCCTTTCCGTTCAAGTTTTCTGAGGTTACTACAAATTCATCACCCACTTCTGAAGCCTTGGTACCTATTAAGTGTGTGAATATTAGGGGTAAGTATCACTTTCCTCACGAACCTATCTAAGTGTTTTTTACCAACACAGGTTGTTCTTGCCCTGTGGATTCTTGCCATTAAGTAATGAGATCATTACATGAGCAAGCTCCTTCCCCTCTCTGGGCCTCAGTTTCATGGTCTGTAAAATGGACTGTAACCACTACATCAGTCCTGTCCAATAAAAATATAATGCAAGCCACAGACATAATTATCAATTTTCTGGGGTGCCTGAGAGGCTCAGCCAGTTAAGCATCCAACTCTTGGTTTTGACTCAGGTCATGATCTCGGGGTGGTGGGATCAAACCCTACATTGGGCTCTGCACTCTTGGGGGGGGGGTTGGAGTCTGCTTGAGATTTCTCTCCTTCTCCCTCTGCCCCTCACCCTGCTCTCTCTCTGTCTCTCAAATAAATAAATAAATAAAATCTTCAAAAATAAATAAATTTTCTAATAGCCACATTAAAAAAATAAACAGGTGAAATTAGGTTTTTTTTATCCTCTTGGGTAGCAATGGGGGAGCTACTATAGAATTTTTTAACAACATTATTGAGGTATAATTGACATGACTGGAACATATTTAAGGTGTGCAGTTAAAGTTTTGACATATATATACATCTGTGAAACCCTCTGCACAATCAAGATAGTATCTTTGGGCCCTTTGTAATTATATGTTTAATGATATATTTTATTTAACCCAATATATCAAAAATATTGCCATTTATATATAAATTCAACATGAAAATTATTAATGAGATATTTGACATTCTTTTTTCATATTACATTTTCAAATTCCAATGTGTTTTACACTGACAGCATGCCTTGTTTTGCACTAGCTCCATTTCAAGTGCTCCCTTGTCATACGGGGCTGCTGGTGACCATTTTGGACAGCAGAGAACTACAAGATCTCTTAGCACCCTTCCCTCTCTCTCACCAAAGGGCTCCCTGTGTCTGAATCTCTCCCGTGCATTTCCTGAAGTATGTCCTCATCTTTGGTCTTCAGGTTGCACTGTGCTTCTGTCCCTGGATCATTCAGCTGGTCCGGTCTAAATAGGCTCCAGCTGTGTGCTGTGCACCAAGGGGGCGGTGAACAGACTGCTTTCCCATGCTCAAGGTGGCTTGAACCAAGCGTTCCTGCTGTGTGCCCAACCCAGGGACTAGCCCCTTATGCAGCCTGCCATCTGGACCCATAGTCACCCCCACCCGCCCCGACTGAGACATCCAGAAGAGGGCCACTGCTTGGAACCCCTCTTAGACAATCGATTCCAGAGCAGGCTCTGGATGGAGCCATTTCTGTCAACAACAGAGTTAAGGTGGATCGGTTATGAGGTATATTAATACTAATAAAGTCTGCAAATGAGTGACTTTTTATTAGAAATGAGGTTGGATTCAGGATTATTATTATAGATAACAGCAGAGTTAGAGTTAACCTAAAGGTTGTTTTCCCTCCAGCAGACCTTCTTGAATGGGACATGAAGGGTGGGGTTATAGCTTCATGCTGGCATTGCCCACGGCCCCCCCCCCCCGTCTTCTCCAGGCAGGACCCTGGAGTCACCATGAAGCACCACTGCTACGTGTGGCCCTGCTTGCTACACATTTGGGTTGGGGAGGTAGTTGTTATCGCAATCTGAGTATGTCAGTGGGAGCATGTTCAGAGTGTGTCGTGGTGCCAGGAAGGCTGAGAAGTTCCAGAACAGGGTACCGAGGTGGGAGAGGTTCTCCAGATGAGAGGCCTCAACCTGTCTGGGGCCCAGAGCCGGTCACTGAGGCACTGCGGGAAGACGTGGAGGCTGAGCAGCGCCCACCAAGATGGAGCTGGGCTTGCCATCTTCCAGACCGCAGTGCCCTCAGCACCAGCCTGGGGGACAGGCAGGGAAAGGGTGGTAGACAATCACCTTAAACTCCCGAAGCTTTCCTTTAGGCCCAAGGGGCCCCTACTGGGGCTTGGAGGAGCTGCCTGCCTCCCCCGGGGACCGGGGAGGGAAGCTGGGAGTGGGGCTGCCTGCAGCCCGAGCTCCCAACCTGTAGGACAGCCATCTGGGGCCAGAGGGAAGCTGCAGCTTTTGCTTTTGCAGCTGCAGCGGCAGTGAAGAAAGCGGGAGGGCATCCTGAGGCGGGAAATGCCTCTCGGTGTCCTCCCCAGCTGCTTCCGGCTTCCTCCTTCATGGATTCAGCGGCTCCTCTGTATCCCCGCCAGCCCCGGTCCCATGCCCCAGGTTCTGGCAGGCAGCTGTACACCCCTCTCGGGGTCCACACGTCACAGGTCCGCTGAGGGGCTGTCAGCTCCCCATTGTTCCCAGGACTTCTCCGGCATTCCTTTGGCTCAGGAGGGGAAATGCCTGAAGCTTCCTCCCACCTCCTCAGAGATGCTTGGCGAAATAGTCACCACCATTCTTGGCTCCTCAAGGGACACGGCACTGCAAGTACACCTGCTGGAGGTCAGAGATGGAATCTGATGGGCTTGGGCTCACCCTAAATGCCCCAGGAGGGCATCTTTCCCCTCTCCCTCCTGAGAACACGCACACAGTTACTCCAAGGTTAACACACACACACACACACACACACGTACATACACACACACACTCCCTACTCTCAATCCTACCCATTTCTACATAGTTCCACACATGCTTTCATACATATGCCCCCACCCAGCCCATTTTTCCAGGGAAGATATCAGATGTGACAGAATCAGAAACTACTTTTGCTGTGGGTGTGGACTGAGACTCTTCTAGAAAGCCTTCCTTGATGATAGGTAAACCTTTCGGGATGGAAGCTGACCCCACCCCCACTACTATGCACCAGGCTTATACACACTAGGAATACAGTAGAGAACACACCAGACAAAACCCCTGCCCTCTTAGAGCTCACATTCTAGTGTGGGGAGGGGAGAACAATAAAGAAACAAGTGCTGAAGTTCAGGAGAAGAACATTCTGGGATAAGGAGTAGGAAGTGCAAAGGTCCTGCTGTCAGCAACCCTCAGTTCCTGGCCACGTGGAATGCTCCATAGGGCAGCTCACAACGTGGCAGCCAGCTTCCTCAGTGCAAGCAAGTGAGAGATGCCAAGCGAGTGTGAGGAAGACAGGAGTCAAAGTCTTAAAATCTAACCTTGGAAATGACAGCCCATCACTTCTGCCATATTCCATTTGTGAGAAGCAAGTCACTAGGTCTGGCCACACAGTCAGGGAGGGGTTGGATGAGGGTGGGGATACCAGGGGGCGGGGATCAGGGGGGCCCTCGTAGAGGCTGCCTACCACAGAAACCAGAGGACTTAGGTGGGCACAGGATCAGTGGGATCAAATGTCTGCAGAGACATAAAACAGGATGAAGTGTGAGGTGGGCGGGGGGTGAAAACCAGAGGGCAAGAGTGGGAGGATGGGCTACAGACAGAGAAGATAAAGGCAGCCGGCAGAGACCGTCTGTCTCAGAACTTTGCTGGTGCATGTCAGTGGACGGGCAGAAGCTCCGAGCACATTTGAAGGCCAAGGGGAGGGCAGGGAGCCAGCGGGGAGGTGAACATTACAGATGGTGGAGGGGAAAGGGAAAGTGTGGAGCCAGACTCCTAGGAGAAGAGGCAGGGCACCTTGTCATCTGCTGCTGAGTTTCTATATAGCACACTATTGGTTAAAAGCACGTTTACATACACATTCTGATTTGATCCTCACACCAACCCAGTGAGGTTGCGAGAGCTGGTTCTAGCATCTTCCCCATTGTATGGAGGAGGAAACAGGTATAGAGAGTCTGAGTCAGGACTAGAAGTCGGGTATTCATTCCATCTCTGGGTGTTTCAAGTCCAGGGCTGGCTCCTCACTAGGCCCCAACACTTTCCGCATGCTCTTCTACTGCTCAAGAACCAACCTTGGCTCCCTTGTGCCTGTAAAGTTGAAGAACCTCTCCTTACCCCAAGGGGACTAAATGGGGGACTACAGTTTCAGTGAAAGCAAGGCAGACTACAGCTGGAATGGAGTGAGAATTCCTTGACTGTCAAGGGGCCGTAACTCAAACTGGGTGGCTGTGGAGTGAGGGGTCTGTGGGGAAGCCCCTGCATGGTAGTCTGGTGAGCAGTGTGCAGCACGGTCCACGGGACTCTGATTAGGCCCAATGAGGGAGCGTGGGCAGGAGAGCTGCTGAGTCTATGTGGGCCAAGCAAGGCCCCTTGGGGGAGGCTCAGGGCTTGGAAAGCCGGCTCTCACTGTGGAGGAGCTGTCCCCATGATTTCCTCTCCTCGCCACTCAGTGCTGTTGGCTCTCGAGCCAGCTGTCGAGCCCAGTGAGCAGCTGCTTTGATCCAGCCTCGCCAAAGCCTGTGTTCCCTTTTCAGCTGGAGGCCCTCCAGCTTCGGGCAACATTTGGAAACTCACTGGAGAGATGGCAGTCTCCCTCTGGGAATCCCTGTCTCAGGCCCCACCCACTCCCTCAGCTCAGCCTTAGCCCTTCCCCAGGAGAACTGGAGCACCTTGAGACTGGGCGCTGTGTCTCTCCCAACAGGCAGGGAACCCAAGCCCTGCCATTCGTGAGCCCCAGGACACACACGACTCACCCTGACCCTGGGACAAGGAACCAAAGACAACCGGTCATCTGGAACCACCTGAGCTATAAGGGTTCTCAAAGACCTTCTAGAGCCTCATTTTTTTTATATAAGGAAATTAAGGCACAGAATAAGGAGGGGCTTGGTTCAAGGTCACAGAGCTACTGAGTGGTTGAGGGGGAGGGCCACAGTTTGAAGGAGACTCGAAGCTGAGGAAGAAAGGGCTGCTGGGCAGCTAAGGCAGGAGTTCTTCCAAGGAACTGATCCAAGCAACCCTTGAGAAGGCAAGGGAGTGGCATGCAGTAGGTGCTTAACAAATGCATCATAAATAAATGAGTGAATCCTCCTGCAGAGGTGGGGGAAAGGACCACGCCACAGGGGGAGAAAACGCTGCCCTGCTCGGGGTCTTGCTGAGACCAAATCAATGAGACTGGAATAGCCAGTCTGGGCTTTCTTCCCATGGGACCAACTCTGACAAGACGCTGGGGTGGTGGCCATGAGAGGGTGTTAGACGGAGGGAAGCCCCACGGTTACTTGGGATGAAGACCTCCCCCTTACTTTCCCCTTCAATTCTTACTCAGTGCTTCCTCGGTGCCAAGCAGTATTAGAAACACACACACGCACACGCACACACACGCGCACACGCACGCGCGCAGCATTGACCTACAAGATCCCCGTGAAGCAGACACCGGTAACGCCTCCGTTTTACAGATCAGGAGACATTCTAAGAAGTTCAGTGGCTTGCCCTCTCACAGCTAATACGTGGCCATCTGGTTTGAGTGCCTGTGCTCCTAGCCATTTGACTACACTGCCTTTTGGCTGAGAAGGGCGGCTTGGAGCGGAACTGCTGTCCTGCTAGTCAAAGGCCCGCTCACTCAAAGCCACCCCGGCTTGGTGGCGGCCTCGCAGGGCCCAGTTTGGGGTTGCCAAAGTCCCGCGTGCTTCCACACAGCCTCTGTGTGTCATGGGGCCCGAGGTGCTCGAACGAAAGGCCTATTGAGCCATTAGCCTTGATGAAGGCTTTGACATGAGTCTCTCAGACCTCTGCAAGGGCATGGGCTGCCCTAAGGAGACTGAACCAGGGCGGGAAAGTTGGGAAAGGAAAGGAGAGGGGGTGGAGCCGGCAGCCTGTTGCCATCTCTATTCCTTTAACCCTTACGAGCCACCTACTCTGTGGCTGTGCGGGGGCTTGGGGGGGGGGGCTGTCCCTGCAGTCACATAGCCCACAGTCCAAGGAAGGAGAGCAACTAGCAAAAAGCTACTCTGGCACGTGATGGGAGCCAGCAAGGGGGCAAGGAGAGGGCTGTGGAGGCCCAAAGAGGGGCCAAACCAACATGTAGTCCAAACCGGTCTAGTGTGCCAGGGAAAGTCTCTCCGAGAACTTGACTCTTTCAGCGGAGGTCTTGTTTGATTCCTGCACCAGCCCAGTTTACAGAGAAGACAACTGAGGCCCATTGAAGTGAGTGAGTCACAGAGTTAGGACCCAGAGTCAGCACTTGGACTTCCTGTCTGGTGCGCTTCCCACTCACTGCAGCAGAGCCCATGAGGACAAAGAAGCTCCAATGAAGGCGGGAGGCTGTGCACTGGAGGAGAGGTGTGAGGCAAGCAGGCTTAGAAGGTAAGTGATGTGCGACCTGACAGAGCTCAGTGCCCCTCGAGGCCCAGCCTCTCACCAGAGCCCACACACTTGGGCTGGTCCTGGGGGCAGCCAAAGGAGGGCCACGCCCACCAGGCCCACCAACTGGGGACGTAGCTCTGTATGCTGCAGCCCCAGACCTTCCACATGACAGATGTGGTGTTCCTGACACCTTCCCCTGAGTTTCCATGGCAACTAGGAATCATTCCCCCCCCAACTCAAGATGTTCTGCCTGTTGTGGCCAGCAGCTGTGTGAGCCGTGAGGAAATAACACCTCTGGCCTTCAAGATTGGATTTGCCCTTCATTCATCCCTGATGGGGCAGAGTTAGATGTGGATATTAGTGGGGGTGGGGCAGGCGATCAGGGGTCTCTAATGCTTCGAATGCATCCACCTGCTTTAGCTCAATGTCACCAGAGATAGGTTATGGGTCAGCATTCATCCCAGAAGCCCCTGCTGGAGCTAGCAAGGAGGCATCCCCGCCGAAGAGATGCTCAATGTTTAACAGACCCAAACTTCAGTTAACCCCCAAAGCTTCCATTTTCCCATCTGCTAAATGAAGGTAATTATGCCTGTCTAAATAGCTTGTTATGAGGAAGAAATAAGACGACGTCTAGCACAGAATGCGTGTTCTGACAAAATGTCTAGCACATAGTAGGTGCTCAAAAATGTCAATCTGGGGGGTCCATTCTCAACATTTTGCCTGCCCCCACAATGTAACCTTCTCTCCTCTCCAGATCCTTATTATAACCTCCCATGAATAGGTAGGAAGACAGAAGTCCCAGCGGTCTTTGGGAATTCGAAGAGCCCGAGTTAGAGATCACCTGGAAGTTCACAACTTCCTGGTTTCCTGGGAGTGGTTCTACCAGCATGAGAGTCCTGGATTTTAGTGCCGGCTATACTAATGACTGGCTCTGGGGCAACAGGCAAGTCACCTGTCCTCTCTGGTCCCCGGTTAGCCTTTCCACCCTGACAATGAGGGACTGGCCTAGGCCAGAGGCTTTTCAGATTGTGTTCTACAGAAGGCTAGGTGCTTCAGGGGACACTGTGGTGTGGAGAGGAGTAAGACCGAATGGGTGAGGCTCTGGGCCTCCAGATCCTGCTTTAATGGAATTCATATGTGCCACAGCTTTAAAAGTAGTTTGAAAATTCTGACCCCATGCTCCTGGCTTTGCCAGGGGGAGATGGCCCCCGGCTGCTTCCTCGGTTCCAGAGTTCATAAGCCCTGTGGCCTGGGAGCAGCCATCCCGAGAGATGCTCCTGACCCTAAAGTTGCCCCAAAGTTCCATTTTCTTCCATGCCACCCAGCCTCAGCCCTCTTCCCGCTTCAGCCCTTCTCCCTGACAGTCTGAGCTGCCTAACCCCAGACTGCTTCAGCCAAACACCCTGAAGAACAGTATGGTGAAGGGGGCTGGGGTCGAGAGGGAGCCTCGGAGGGGGAATAAGCCCTGGTTAGCGCTTCGTCTTGGGAGGGAACAGCAGGACACCAGGCCAGTGGCCTGCCTCCCAGGGTGTTCTTGCTGAGTGTGGACGGTGGGGGTCTAATCTGCATTTGGGACAAAGCCTATGCGGTGCTTGAGTGTTGTTGTCATGGAGACTCAAAAAGGTGTTATTAGCATCTTTTCAACTCGCTGGCCCTGTGTGGTCCAGTCCCGTGCAATCTTAGCAATAGCGCACCATCACCCTGGCAACCCATTAGCCTAGTGTTGTTACCATGGAAACCCCCACAAGGTCGATCAGCCTGGAACTTCCCGGAGGAGATGTGTGCTGGGGGATCCACTCATGGCAGGGCACACTCCGCAGGTCTCCCAACTGACAGTGACCCACTCTACGGACACTGAAGGTAATTTAGGATCTTTTCTGGAGCGGTTCAGAATCAGTGAGACAGGAAAGAATTTGGCCCTGAAGAGTGGCAGGCTTTGTTACCATGGAAAAGCTGCTTCTAAGGATCTCAAAGCACAATGCAAAAGTAACTCTTCCAGGAGATTGAGGCAGGAAAGGAGGCTGTGAGTCTGTCCTTCATTCACTTGTCCATTTATTCATTCAGCATTTATTGACCGCCTGTTAATACAATGAGCACTGTGTGTGTCCTGGGCCCTATCTATAAGAATACCTGCTCACTCACTCTCTTCAATGGAAAGAGGAATAGTGAGGTGGGGGTACCATCCCACTTCCTGCTTCAATCTTCATTTGAGGAGAAGGTGTGGGCATGCCAAAGGAAATGAGATCAGAGGGTCTGGGCGTGGGGGGGGCGGGGTACAGGGAGAATATTTGCTTTCTGTAGTCTCCTCTTTTTAGCCTACCCCTTGCTTGAGTCTTCAGGGAATTGGGATCTTTCTGTAGTCTGGATCACCAAAGGCTTGCAAGAAGATTCTAGCAGCCACGGCTAGAATGGGCTACCTTGAGAAGTGATGAGCTCCCCATCACTGGAGGTATGCAAGCAGAGGCAAAATAACTGCTCAGTGAAGACCATGTAGAAATCATAGAGCACAATGATTAAGAGCACAGATTGTGGAACCAGACTACCAGGCTTCAACTCTTGTCCCAGTTGACTAACTATGTGACTTTGGGTGTTTTGCTGAAACTTATTGAGCTTTGGTTTCTTCATCTGTAAAATGGGAATAATAAGAGTTTCTACCTCATGGGGTTGTTGTGGGGATTTAAGTGAGTAAAATATATGTAAAGCACTTAGAAAAGTACCTAGCATATAATAAGGGCTCAACAAATACTAGCTTGTCTGATCTAATGATGGCTCAGCAGAGGTTCCTGCCAACACTGAGATATTGTATGATTGTTGTTTACAAATGTATCTGAGCACCCTGGGTATAAAAACAGGGATTCTGGCAAGAGTGAGACTGCCCCACTGGGGAGCTGGCTGAGGGGAGCTCCTTAGAGCTTTGCATTCACCCCTTGCATGCTTCCAGCAATGGTTTCCTTTTCAAAGTGATTTAGGATTCAGTGTCTTCATTGAACCTCAAGACAGCTCAAGAGGTACAATTATCACCCCCATGTTATAGATAAGGGAGGTGAAGCTCAGAGGGGGAGAGTGAGGCAGCTACCAAGTGGCAGAGTTAGGAGGGCAGCCCTGGATCAAAAGATCTAGCAATCCTCAGGGCATATGGGGAGGACAGAAGGTGGAAAGGGCAAGTCATGGGGCTGGCAGAGGAGGGGCTCCGCCCAGCAGTCACCTTCAGGAAACAGCTCCCACAGTTTGCATTTCTCTCAGGAAGAGCTGAGGCCAAAGCCCAGGGAGCGGAAGAAGGTGTTTCCTAGAAATGCTGTGGGTGTGGCTGGTGTGCCTCACCCATGGACAAAGGACAAGGCTAGGCCCGCTCCTGAGCATTCACTTGAACCTGAACTTGAATCCTCCAGAGCTCCCTTACCTCTGAGCTTACTCAGAAAGCTGGGCCTTTGGGCAAAGTCCAAGGGAGTCATTAGACTCTGATCTGATACTTCAGAACCCAGCCTAATGACTCCAGTGTTGAACTGATGGCTGATGGCCTCACCAAGGAATTTTACCTGCTGAGACTAGTAAGGTGGGCTAATGTTTTCATGCCATTTGGAGGGGCAATGAAGAAGGGCTATTAAAAAAGAAAGAAAAAAGAAAAACACAACCTTCTTGTCAGGCTTAAGAACTAAGTCATGGTCTCCTGAAGCTCCAGGTTAAAATATATATATTCCCTGGGAGTGTGGGAAGTGGACAGGGGTGACATTAAAAATCTTTAATAACCAGTGTGGCATGATCAGCCCTGACTGATCAGAACGTTTGCAGACCAGAAACACCCAGGAAGGCCGCACCAGCACACAGAGAAAAAGAGCAGAGGCCTTACAGAGAGCCTTGGTAGGGGCGGGGTGCTCCTTTAGGGCTCTCCCATGAGCACATGCAGAAATCAGATTTGCTTATCGCCTCCAGAGGCTATGAGACTTCCCCCAGTAGCTGTGAGGGTGCAGGTGTGTACCTGCTAGCAGGGGCTCTGGCAGGGACAAAGAAATATTCCTTGGGACAGCCCAAGAGTCGGACAGCCTAGGACCATCCAGTACGGATGCAAACAGGGCCTGGCTTGGACTTACAGGGCCAGCTGCTGCCCTTTGGCAACCACAAGCTGGATAACTTCACCCCTGGTACCCCTGGCTGGCAACCTCTCTTCCTTCCCTGCCCATATCCCATGCGCAAGCATGGTTAGCATGCACACAGACTGTCATACAGTGCACATCTTGGAGCAAATATACACACCTGCCCCAGTCAGTGTTCACACACACACAGCCCACTACACTCATGACCTGTAGACACACCCTTGCACCCTCACACTCTCTTTCGTCATGGGACACACATTCACACCCACGAAATCATTCACAAACTCTCATTCGTGCAGCGGAGGCAACTTAGAGTCAGCTTTGACTAACTTCGATCAGCCTCCCCCCCACACCCACCTTGGCCTGCTCTCCCTTACACATCCTGCTGAACGGGACAGATGAGGGGACCTCAAAACCTTCCTCCCCCTTCAATGGTCTGGGCCAAGGCGGGGCTCAGGCAGTAAGAAGTTCCTGCAGTCCCCCGGATCCACCAGCAGGGGGCAGCCTCTCACGCCGCAGTGCATTTCACCCAGAAACTAAGGGACCTGGAGGCGGAGGGGAGGCAGAGCAAAATGAAAGTGGAACATCTGAGAAGTTTTCAAAGTGCCTCTCCAGGCTGCAAGCCGGCCCAGGTGCACCCAGCGCCCCGCTCCGGTGGGTGGGAGCCTAGGTCCCTCCCACACAGCTGGTGAAACTGATAGAGCATTGGACAAGTTATCAGAAGAGGATGTCTTAGGTACCATAGCAGGCCCCTGCTCTACCTCTGCCCAGCCAAGAGCCTGGAAGAGAATCAGCCAGCACACAGGAGTTGAATGGAATCTCTCATTCTGGAGGTCACAGCCCCTCTCAGGGTCCATGCCCCATCTGTCTGTGAAATGGGTTTAAGAATAAATCACACCTACCGGGCGCCTGGATGGCTCAGTTGGTTAAACGTCTGCCTTCGGCTCAGGTCACGATCCCGGAATCCTGGGATCGAGCCCCACATCGGGCTCCCTGGTCAGCGGGAAGCCTGCTTCTCCCTCTCCCTCTGCCTGCCACTCCCCCTGCTTGTGCTCTCTCTCTCTGTGTGTGTCAAATGAATAATCTTTAAAAAAAAAAACACACACACACACAGAATAAATCACACCTGCTCTCTCCCTTCTTGGCACTTAGACTCAAGCAGCATGCTCCCTCTGCCAGGAATTAATTCCCTTTGTCCTGCTTAACCTCTACTCACCTTGAGGTCTCAGCTCCCACTTCTCA
This sequence comes from Eumetopias jubatus, assembly GCF_037043125.1. NCBI lineage: Eukaryota > Metazoa > Chordata > Mammalia > Carnivora > Otariidae > Eumetopias > Eumetopias jubatus. Next base: position 19,705,518 of record NW_028274817.1, on the reverse strand, counting down.
AGGAAGCATCTCCGAACCCCCTCCCCAATAAGTCTTTGAGCTCTCTCTGTGAGAAACTTCCTAGAGTCCTGTGCTTTCCCCGGAGCCTTTACCACAGTCACAGACATTCCTTGTGGTTTTTGAATGACATCGGATCTCCCTCACCAGGTTGGAAGGAATGTGGCACATAGTAGGCGCTCAACCATTTGTTGAATGTTGGGAAATGAATTTCTATGGCACTTTGCCGATGACAAAGCGTTTTCCCCGGGCAAGCTGGAAGGTAGGCATTTTTCTCCCCGTTCACACAAGCGTGGCGCTCTTTAGTGTACCAAGCATTTTAACTTCAAAAACATTTTAACTCCATTTTCACTTCACCTGAGCCTTACCACAAGCCTGTGAGGAAGCTATGGATTATGATTTCTATTGTAGATACAATAAAACTGAGGCCTAGAAGGGTGGAGTGACCCAGGCTTAGTACTTAGAGGAGCCAGGGTTCTTTCCCAGATCCTACGCAGGGAGGCACAATCATTATATTCCCTGGTCATCATCACTGTGGGCATTTTCACCTCCACTGTGGTTACAGCCATGCTCAGTCTGGCAAGAAAGTGTGTGGTTGGCAAGCACACAGGCTTAGGAGGGAGACAAACCTAGGTTCCCATCCGGGCATCCCCTGCCGTGACCTTCAGGGTAGAGGAGCATCCTGTAAGATTTCCTGGAGGAGGCCGACTGGGCTGGCATTTGAAGGACTGGGAGAACTTGGAAAGGCCGAGAGCCAAGGGAGGGAAGTCTGGGTAGACTAGAAGAGTACCAGGAAAAGGGGGGTGGGGGGACTTCGGCTGATGCCTTCGCAGTTTCTGCTTCCTGAAAGCTGTGCGTGAAGCTCTCTCCTGCACTGCTCTTGCTGGGGCCGGGGGCGCAACCAGGGGTACAAAGGGCACTGTGGAAGCCACAGGCAGCCAGGGCTGTCCCGCCATCCCTGCACACCTTTCCCTTCAGCCTCCCAGAGGCGAGGCAGGGAGCAAGTCTTCTCCACTGTGCCTCCTCTACTGTGGCTCATGCCCACGCGGGGTAGGGGCAGGCAAAACGGGCTTTTCTCACGCTTGGGTTCAGAAAATGTTAGCATAGGTGGAGGGGAAACTTGCACAAGACACGGGACCTGAAGCTTGACAGGCAGTTTGGGAGAGGGGATGGGGTGAAGAGGGCTGTGGAGCTAAGCGGGGAGGTGGTCCACAGTCGGGTGCGGAAGGAGGGAAATCAGACTGGAACTCCTGGCCAAACCAGGGTCTGAGATCTCTGAGTGATGGAGGCGAAGGGGCTGAGTGGTGAGCTTTCCCTCACGAGACCCCCCCCCTCCAGCCCCTCTCTACCCCTGTGTGATCCTTCCTTCTGCTTTGTGGATCTTTACATCTTTCCACCCAGCCCACACCTGAGGAGTTGGGAGTTCTCTGAGGGAGGTGAGAGAACTCTAGGCTCTGAGAGAGGTTGGGAGCCTATACACAGGGGGGTGAAACCTCATAGCTATGCCCCAGTCACCGGCCCCTGTCCCCACAACACTTGCTGGGGAGGGAGCCAGAGACTGCCTTTATGGAAACCTGAGCTTCTTGGGGGGAGGAGGGGGGAGGCGGACCTCCCCTGGTCCCGCAGATGCAGCGCTTCTGCTGTCCCGGGCCTGGGGGCGCTCGAGTGAAGCTCTCCCCACAGCCAGAGGAGACAGCCGCCCTTGACTGAAGCCTTTGCATTTCAACACTGCCTTGGCCTTCCTCTAAAGTGCCTTCTCTTTCGTTTTTACACACCACAGGGCATCCTCAGACGGACCTAGCCTCTCCGTGCCTCAGGTTCCCCAGCTAGAGAATGGGCTTGCGATGGAGACGAAGTCAGGACGGGTGATGTGCCAACAGCGCGTGGCCCGGCACGTTTGCTAGCACCATCTAGCTGTGCCCCTTAGAGTGGGCCACTTTCCTCTACGGAGTCCCACTTTCTTCATCGAAAATCAAAGGGGTTTGGAGGACTGAATGACCTCACAGTTGCCTGCCAGCTTTCTTCTTCTAGGATCCTCTATGTCTGAGGTGGGGAGAGCAGAGATTGTTGGGCTATGATGATAGGTGATGAGGGGGGACTGGGAGCCCCCCAAAAGATGAACTAACCTGCCGAGGGTCACACAGCCAGTTACTGGCCAAGCTGAGTTTAGGCTCCAGAGTGCCAAACCTCTAGTTTCAGGCCACTGGGCTGGCTAGGCTGCAGCCTGCCCATTCTTTAGCACCCATGGTCGCATCAGAAAGCATTTTGTTTGCACAATGAGGGAAGTATGAAATGGAGGTTATGGCAGCCTCTGGGACCAAGGGAAGCTTGTGCAGACCCACAAAACCCAGTGGTGGCCTTCCTCACTGGCCAAGGTTCCCATTTCCTGCTATATGCCTATTTCTTCTCCCAGAGCTCCTCCCTACAGGTCTCTGTGGCAGGCCCTGGACTCTCTCTGGAGGGTGGCCTGAAGCATCCTCACTGTTCACTGGGACCCCCAGCAAGGCCTTATTCACAAGCGGGTGCTTCTCACTCACCCACCCCTTCAAAGAAGCCTGGGCAGATGAGAAGGCAGAGGCCCAGAAAGGGCCAAGGAGAGACGTTGCCAAGCTACCCAGCAGGCCCTGGGTGGAAACAGATTCAGGACTGGAACTCAGGTTTCTGGGCTCCCAGCCTTGTGTAGAGAAGAACCCAAGGGCCAGGCAAGTCTCCTAGAGCATGAGCCCGGCTTTGAAATCCTAGCCCAGGTGCTTCCCAAACTAATCCTGCCACAAGGGAAAATGCTGAGGGCCTGGTCTGTCCCTGGGGAGGCCCTAAGTGTTCTCTGGGACACTGGAAGTTTCTAGGGGCCGAGGCACACTCATGGTGGGGAAGCAGACCCCTAGCGAGGGCATGGCAGCTGACCCCAGCTGAAGACAGAACCAGGTAGCTCTGTGAATTTGAGCAAGGGCCTTGACCTCCCTGAGCCTGTTTCCCCATCTAGAAATTGGGGATAATGATGGCTGCCCTGTCCACTTCTCAGGGTTAGGGTGAAGCTTAGCAGAGATAACATTAACTCCCACTAGTAAGCTTGTGCCACGGGCTGGGTGCAGTGCCCAACACTTTCCCTGCATCGTTTCATTCAACCTTGACCACTGTGCTGAAAAGTGGGCAGAGCATCTGCCAGATTTGGAAACAGGGCTCACTGAGATCAAGACACTGCCTTTAAGTTCTCACAGATAAGTGAATAGTGGTGCTAGGATTTGAACCCTGATCTGACCCAGACTTCCCCCTTCCACTGAAAGCCCTTTGTCAGTATGATTATTATCAGATTTTAGCATGGCACGGAGGCCAGCTCATAATCAATTTATTAAATTCCCTTCATTCTAGACCGTGCTGTAGAATGTAAGTCTTCTCTTCGGGCCCCAGGCAGGGGTTCAAGGGCTGAGTTGAGACCAGGTTCGGCAAACTGTGACCTGCCACCTGTTTTTATAAATAAAGTTTGGTTGAAACACAACCACACCCATTCATTTATACTTTGTCTAGGGCTGCTTTTGCAGCAGCTGACTGGGGGAGTTGGGACAGAGATGGGAAGGCCCCGCAAAGTCGAAAATACTATCTGGCCCTTTACAGAAAAAGTCTGCCGACCCCTGATTTGAAACATTCAAGGAAATATTCTGGATGCGGCTCTGGCTTTTGGCTCAAGTCCACGGGAGCAATGAGGGGGAGCTCCTTGCCGGGCTCCCTCTTGTGAGCACTGGCCAGTTACATCAGGAATACCAGCTTGTCAAAGGAGCCCTGGAGAGGCCTCCCCTTTGGAGGTTCCCGAGTAAGGCTGGCTGAGTCTACAGCCCCTTCTAGGGCTGGGAGCAGAAGATAGTAAGTCTTCTCTGCTATTCCCTTTCACTGTTAGCTGGCCTGAGCTTACTCTGGTCAGAAAGAAACTGTGGATTGAGAAATTTCAGCTGAATAAACTTTAGGCCTGAAAAAGAAAGTTATATAAGCACTTCTGAATGGCTGCTTGGGCCAGGCCCCATACTTCCCTCCACAGTGGAGGAGCCCAGCCCTAGTTGGTGGTACCGAGTCAGCCAGGGCTCGTGGGAGAGTCTGAAATGTTAGGCTTCGGAGGCCTAGGGCTCATTTTATGCCACTCCTGGGGGCCTGAGAAGCCATGTGTCTGGGCCTGGGCCCCTTTGCCTCCCTCATCTCTGCCATTTTGGAGGCTGCCTACTTTCCAGGTGGATTTGAAGCACTGTTGTTTTTTGAGTTCTCTGTCCCCCCAGCCCCACCCTTCAACCTCTTGGTCTAGGACTTATGGGCCAGAAACAGTTAAGTGAACCCCTTTTTCTTTTTACCTCTGTGTTTGCAAAAACCACCCCCTACTCTGATCCTACTGTATTTATTTGGTTAAGATATCGCCAAAGGGTGGCAATCCATATGTCCTGCCTTCTTTTGGTTTGATGTCTAATTATCTAATTATCTTTCCCTCATTCTCTGCCCCAGGGTCAGACTCGTAGTCACCCTCCAGCCTCCAGTTGGTTACCTACGCCTGGAGGACCCAGGTGACCGCTCCCCTTCCTGCCCCTACCTCCACTGCCCACCAGCCTCCTGCCCAACTTAACCAAATGTGATCGGGCCGTGGGGGCCGGTGTTAGCAATCCCCCGGGTCCACACCATGACGTCCATTTCTTCGGCACTTACTGAGAATACCGAACACGCTTTGTACTTAAGTCTTCCCTCTAATTAGAGGAACGTCCATAGGACCAGAGAAAGGATTTGCATTCTAGAATTTGAAGTCCAGGTACTAGATTCACTTACTAGCTTCACTTCTCTGAGCCCCTTTTCTCATTTCTCACTGGTAAAATGGGGCTCGGGGACTGTGTCACCCAGTCGTTAGGATGACAAAAGGAGTTATTTTTATAAGGAGCTCTGAAAGCTGCACACTTCTGGGTGGGTATTAAGTTCCCCGGCCCTGCCACCACCCCCTTCTCCTTGGTTTCATGTAAAATTAGAGCTTTGGGGGTGATCAGGGAGGTAACAGACCAATCAGCATAAAGCCAGCCCACCTAAACCTCTTTGCCTAACCAGTTACTCTGACGACCAGTTTGCCTAAAAGTCAAAGTAGTAATTTTGAAAGAAGGCATTTTGTACCAATTTTCTTAAGAGGCACTTCCAGCATAATGTCGTATTTTTAAATCACTATGTCGCAATCGGCAGCATTTTGTCAATGATGAGATTATTTTGTATGCTTGTGCGTGGCTTTTTCTATTTCGTCTCCTACTGAGCAGTTCCATGGCTTTTTAGCAAGTTTGTCTGCAGACCCTTTCTTAAAATTCTGTATTTCTAGCACCAAATACCTATCAAATCTGTAGAATATCCCACAAGATTTATTGAACGCACCTTTTTGATCACTCCTGTCTCCTTCTCGCTGGGTTGTGCTCTGCACTGTGTCTGTCTGTGTGCACCTAATGAGTTGATTAACCAAATTAGCATGTACCCATGCTCCTTTCTGTTCTGCAAGATATCGGCGTTTCGACAGCAAGTGTGAAGAAGTGAGACAGATGGGGCAGAACTGTATTGAACTCCTTGCATTTTATTTTTCAGCCTTTCTCATTCATCAAGCAGCTCTATTTTGTGGAACATAAAACGATACATACAAAGTCATTACCAAATGTACTTATTGCAGGAAACATAACCATTTTCAGGAAAGGCAAACTGGCTAAAAAGTCCTGAAAGTGTTCAAAAGTAGATAAAATTAGAAGACACCCACCAAGGATATAAAACAAATTTGAGTAGGAATCCCACCTTTAACCAGAATGTCCTTAAATCAATTGCTCTGTAAAAAAGCTTTAAATGACACCGAAAGGGGGGGGGGGGAAGGACACCCAAACAGATGCCAAAACACTTAAAAGCGGACTGAATGTTATGTGAACCGGTCATTAAGCACAGAGGTTCCTTTTGTGCGTTTGCGGCAAATTGGTTCAAGGCCATTTGACCTGGAATTGATTTGGGATGCAGGCACTTACCTCCGTGCAAGTGCAATATGTGGGCACAGGGACAACCATGGACCTCAGGGGACAGGAATGCCCCTCCTGAACATGACCTCCAAGAGTAAGGGTGAATTGTCAGCTTTTAACTCTTTATTATAAAGACATATTTACACAGAACAATCTTTACAAACACAGTGAACACAATTATGGGAAGGGGACAATTTCTTAATGAAAAGGGCCTTAATATCTTTGTATAAATTAGTATAAGAATCATACACAACCATTTTAAATAAGACAAGCCCCCAGCCCCCCACTGCTCTCTTCTGGGCTTGACCAGCTTTATCCCCCTACCCCACGGGGCCGGCTGGGCAGCTGATGAGCCAGGAGATGCAGAGAGGAGGAGGGGAAAGAAGGCCCGATCCCGGGTGCGGGCATCAGTGGCAGAAGGGGCTTCCTGGACCCTGGCCAGCCCCCACTCCCAGCCCGAAGGGGGTGCGGGAAGCGGGTGCCCAGCCCGGCTCCTCAGGGCGGGCCTTGAAGCAGCAGTGGAAGTGAGGGGGGAGAGGCGGTTAGGCAACCTCGGGGTTACTGTGGGACTCGGAGGGCCCTGACTCCCCCTGTCCCCACACATACATAGGTGGGCCATCAGGCTCTTGTCTCCCCTTTCCTCCCTCCTGGGAGGCCTCCGAGAAGGAAGCCTGCTCAGACCTGTACTTCCTCCCATCTTTCCTTCCTTCCTTCCTTCTCTCCTTGCTTCCCTCCCTTCCTTCTTCTCCCCCTTGCCGCTCCCCTAAGGAAAGGCCACTGGGAAAGAAGGTCCAGTCCACATGAAGGGAAGGCTACCGAGGCCAATTACTTAAGGCTATCTTCTGGCTCCCGAAAACCAGTGTTGGGGTTCGAGCAGGAGCCTCAGAACCTGAGCTGCCCCTGTGAGAAGACCTGGGCCCTGGAAGTGCTGCAGGAATGGGGGCCGCTGGCCAGGGATGGGCCCTTTCAGCCCAGGTCGGGGTGGGCGGGGGGGGGGGGGGCGCGGGATGGACCGGCAGGGGCAAGCCAGGGAGGCGGGAGCAGCTGGGCCCCGACACCACCGCGGGGCACTTCACAGCCGGCCTGCACCTCCCTTCCCCGCCACCCCCCAGCCCCAACTGTGCGCGGGCAAGGCACTTAGTGTGTTTTGAAAAGATATCATCAAGAGGGAAGAGGACATCATCAAGTGGGAGCGGGGAGACCTGGGTCCTCATTCTGGCTCTGCAGTGACCCCGAATAGGTCCGCTGTCCCTCTCCAGGCCTGGTTTTGCAAGAGTTTGCCTAAGGAGGCGGAGCTAAGTGATCGCCAAGGTTCCTTTTGGCCCTGACATTCTGTGATTCTTGGGGAAAAAAAAAAAAAAAAAAACAACCCACTCCTCCTGCTTGGCTTTTGCTCCTGGGAGGGTATAGAGCCATCTCCTGAGCAAGAGCTTGAACTAGCAGGCAAGGAAGGGATGGAGCGAGTTGGGGGTGAGGTGGGGGGCAGTGTTAGGAGACACAGAGAGGTGACGAAGTACTTCATGGCCCCTCTCCTTCACCCCTTCCGTGAGCCAGACACGGCAGGAGGATAAGGCTACAGCAGCTATTCCTCTTCTCCAGTGCTTTCCCTCTCCCCTTCAGCAGAGGACCGAGCCCCATTCCAATGCCCCACAAGGCGCCTGGTCTGCATCCCAATCGATGGCCCAGCCCGTCTAACCAGCACCTCCTTGCCGGGTGAAGGGTCCACGTGACTCGAAAGCCTGGGACCTGCTGAGCCCACTGAAGAAGGGAGTGTCCCCCCCCCCAGCCCCCAGGGCACCAGTGAGGTGAGGAAGGAAGGGCTGGGCGGAAGCTTCTGCTGTTGGACTGGGGATGGGGGAAGACGACTAGAGGAAGGGGAGAGCTGGGGAGAAGGCCAGCCTTCCAGTGCTGGGTCTCCGAAGTCAGTCCAGGCATGGGCCAGGAAGAGGGGCTGAATGGATCCGTGGGAGAGAAAGGGAATCATCCGAACTAGGGGCAGGATCATGCCATTCGGGGAAGCCGGTGGGTGAGAAGAGCCGGGACCGTCAGCAGCGCGGACAGGGGCGAGAAGAGAGGCGAATGGGAGTGAGGGCTCCAGAGAAGCAGACCAATCTATGGAATAGCCAGAGTTGCAGGGGGTGGGCACTCAGGAGCCCCTTCAGTCCTAAAGAGACAAAAACGACCAGCGAGAAGTCACGGACATGTCTTAGGTCAAAGGAACCAGCCAGGAAAGCAAAGGAGACAGCCTTCATTCCCCTCTCTCCACAACCCTGAACCTAAAGCCCAAGGTCCCTGAGTTGGTGCCACCTTGTCCAGGCCACAGGGGCGAGACAGCAGGCCAGGCCTCAGGGGCAAGCTTAGGCCCTGCTTTCTCTGCTACTGCCTTGGATTTTTCTTTCTTTCTCATGGCTCTGGGCAACTCTCTTCCTCATCTCTGCCTGCTGCCCCGCAAGGCTCTCTGCCTCCCTCCCCTCCTCTGGTGAAGATCCACCCTGCACACCAGTAGGATACCCTGAGGCATCCCTCTCCAGCTCAGCAAGGCCCCTCCGGGACTTCTAGAACTCTCCAACTGGGCCAGCCTGCCCATCCCTGGGCAGCCGAGTGGAGGGGAGCTGGCACCCCATTCCTGGGGAGTCAGGAGATTGGCTCCAGGTGTCAAGCCTCTCTCTGGGCCTCGGTCTCCATGTCTGTAAAATGAAGGGGTAAGATGGGTGCTTTGTAAGCACCTACATTGTGTGCGGGGCCAGAAGGGCTCGGTGCAGGTGTCTGCCCAGCAAGAAGCAGCAGGGTCCCCCAACTTCCAGGCTGTCCCTCCCCAGCTCCTTCCACCCCCACTGACCAGAGGCTCAAGTACCTGCTTCAGAAAGGCATGGGGCCCTTGTGCGAGAGGCGCGGCCGCTGGCGGCGGAATTTCCTCCGACCGCCCTGCCAGGGCCCCGGTCCATTCCGTGATCCTCTGGGCTGCACCAGGTGGCGGACATTGCCCTCCTCCAGCCCCCTGCCATCAGAAGGCTGCAGCAGGGGCCCTGCAGGAAGAGGGAAAGCCTGTTAGCCAGGAGGGCTGATGCGGACAGGCAGGGGGCCGCAGGCTCGTGGTAGGGGGCCAAGTCTCCACGAGGTAGTATTCAACAAGGCTTCTCTTTGGTTTTATCTTCCATCTTGAGGAACAGTTTGCAATTTTTACACTGGCCTGGGCCAAAACCTACTACTCACATCTTGCAATTTATGGAGCTGACTTTAGGTCCTTTTGGCAGTTCTACCATGTTTCCGGCAGGCACAAACATGTTCTCCGTTTAGAACATCGGAGGGGGGTACAGCGTGGGGCATATGTCTGTACTTGGTCAGGGCACAGCAAGCGATAACTTCCCATTGCCCCCTTGCAACGGATACACTGAAAACATTTCACACGTACAATGAAACGAATCCCCGTACCACCAGGTACCCATCACCCAGATTCAACCGTTATCCAGGTGGAGTGCCATAGGCTTTAGTTATCCCTTTTCTGTTTTTCTTTGTGGAAGTATTTTACAGCAAATCCAGAACATCATGTCATTGGACTCTGACATCCTTCAGTAGACAGGTGACCCACTTTTGAGTACTTGAGATCTCATACCTCACCCCTGGGCATCTCCGCGGTGTTTAAGCATCCCTGAGGCTCCCGTGCTCCTTGTGACCTCCCTGTGGGTATGGCTGTTGGGGGGGGGGGGTTGTAGAGACTGTGTGCTTTAAGCTGGGCTCTATCCGGCCTGTGACCACATTTAGAGGCCAATAAATATTATCTGAATGAATGAGTGAACCAATGAGTGAATGGTCACTTGAAGCGGCAAGTCTGTGCATCAGGAGGGGTGTGGGCTGCTGCAGCCAGCACCTCCCCACCGAATGCCCTACCTCCTTTCATCCCCACATCACAGCCCAACCCTGTGTCTGATGTAAATTCCTTCCACTTAAATCCCAGTTGACTTCTCCTTGGCTCTCTGGGGCTCTGCTCTACATCTGCCCCCACCTGGCGTAGAGCAGAAGCCTCCTGATGCCAGGCCAAGCCCTGACAATAGAATCCGAGTGGTGCTGGGTGTTCTTGGGTGCAGTGAGGGAGAAGGCACCTGGGCTGGCTCTCACCAATGCTGCAGCACAACCAGGGGAGGGGAGATTTTACTCCAGAAACAAGCCTGGCCTCTGGAAGCAGGCAGAACAGGGAGACGAGATGGTGCTGGGCAGAAGGCGGACTGCAGGGAACTTGAGCCATGCCCAGTCCGGGGCTGCGCTGGCCTGCAGAAATACGGCTTCTGAGGTCAGTGATCACCAATCCCAGTCTCTCTCCTCCCACACCACCGGATTTGCCTTCAGTTATATCCCTGCCCCTGAAGCTCCATTTCCATCCATCCAGGCATCCCCACAACTAGCTCACAGTTTCCATATCACCACCCGTTGGCTGCTAGCCCCCCAGTCATACCCCTGGCTGATCTTCCTTTCCCTCCTCCTGCCTCCAGCACCCCCATGCTCTGGGTCCTCTGTTGGCTCCTTGGCCCTAGTGATTCTTCCTCCGGTTGCACACAATTTCCAGGCATTTCTCCTCCTCTTGGGCCAAAAGCAGGCGAGGTTTGTTCTTCGGGCCCTCCCCACCCAGGCTCCGGGGCCCTGCTGCTCTCTCAAGACACGCAAGCCCTGGGGCGGCTGGGTGGCTCAGTCGTTAGGCATCTGCCTTCGGCTCAGGCCATGATCCCGGGGTTCCGGGATCGAGCCCCGCGTCGGGCTCCCTGCTCCGCGGGAAGCCTGCTTCTCCCTCTCCCACTCCCCCTGCTTGTGTTCCCTCTCTCGCTGTGTCTCTCTCTGTGTCAAATAAATAAATAAAATCTTAAAAAAAAAAAAGACATGCAAGCCCACTGCGCACATGCACACACTCTAGTCCTCCACCTGCTTTCCCCAAGAAAAGTCACAGGCCGGGCAGGACCCCACTGTTTACCAGCCACATTTCTGTGCTTCTGGTTGGGGTGGGTTAATGTGTCAGCTCCTCCCCCAGTGAGAATTAAAACCCATCACCTAACGAGAATGAAAACACAAATTATATTCACACTTTGGGGCCGTGGGGCAGGAAGCCACTTCTGTCTGTCATAAAGCCATTTGCAAAAGGGCTGGGCCAGGGAAGGAGAGAGGAGGGAAGGACCTTCACTAAGCCCCCAGCCCCACCCCTGACCTCAGCAGCTGCAGCTTCTGCCCTATGTTTCGGGGTCCTCTCAAGGCTCTCCCTGACCACTGAGGGGGGCAGGAATGATGCTGATGAGGAGTCCGTATGAGAGGCGCACTCGGGGCAGGAAGGCCTGTGCTAGGGTGTGGCCAGGCACAGGGAAGGACCCTCCTGGGGCCTTGATCCTGCGAGGCCTTGTTCTTGAGTCCGTGCCCTCCACTACTGGGGTGGAGTGGGAGTGCGCCGATGGCACAGGTGACAGCCCCAGCGGTAGAGTGGGCATGGAGAAGAGAGACATGGTACCCAGATGGGGAGGGCATCACCTCCACGTATTCAGCACCCAGGACTGCGAGTGTTGGTGGCAGTAAGGGAGGGAGGGCTAGGGGTGAAAGGCCCTAAGTAGGCGGAGGCCGAGAACCAGGATGGGGAACGGAGATGGTAGCTCAGACTCCAGCCAGGGAGACATCTCGACTCCAAGCCGGCAGAGAAGAACTGCCTCGGGCCGCCTGAGCACTCAGCCAGGCCCTAGAGAACGGCCACCAGGAGCTCCTGGCACATTGCATCCCATTGGGTGGGGGGCTCACTGTCTTCTTTGCAGCCAGAAGTCTGCAGCTCCTCCCACACCCTGATCCCATCACCCTCCTGGCTCCTCCAACTTTGGATTCTGAGTCCGGCTCACCCTAAGATAAGCTGACACCTGAAACCCGGGCTTTATGCCGTCCAGTTCAGAGGCTGTTGATGCGCATCACTGCAGAGGTCCTGGCTGTACAAAAGAATTCCCCTTTCAGAAACGGGGGCCGTCCTCAGTGCACTTAAATATTTTCTTCTAATTCATTTGCTACTTAAAGGGAGGCTGGGGGCAATCCCCCAAAGAATCTGAAGCCTAGAGGGACTGGAGCCCCTGCTCTCTGAAGCACCGTCGGAATGAAGCCTCAGCATCTCTACGCTGAGAACGGCAGTCAGGGGTGAACAGGGTTTGACTTTCATGCGGCCTGAACTCCAACCCTGCCAGCGCACAAAGAGGTGCGTGTGACTTTTCAGGAACGTGCCAACCTCACCAGGAGTGATGCATCTGCCTCCTGTCTTGCCATCCAGTCTATCTTGTGTCTGCTTTAAAAGCCCAGCTCCGGTGGGGCCCCCCACTGGCTATGCCCCCTCCTGGTATTGCAGGTCTCTCCCTGCTGAGGCACCCGTCCTTGGTCCGCTCAGCCCTCCACCCCAGCGCCCCGAGCTGCCTTCCCGGGCCAGCCTTGCTGCCCTTGCACACGTCACGCTCTGGCAGCCTGGCCCTCCACTTCACTTGCGTTAGTCTTTTGCCAGAGAGAGGCCCGACTCAGGTTACAAGAGTGCTTGGAGCTTAGGGACTGGGGATGGAGTAGAGGTACCCGCTCCCCGAGAGGGTGACATACAGTAGGCTGGTCTCACACTAGCACTGTAACTGCAGGCTCTGAGCTAGGGCCAAGGAGGAGGAGAAAGGTGCTCAGACAAGACCAAGAGACACTTGGCCCTGGCCCAGGAGCTCTCAGACTCAGAAGAGCAAGGCGTATCTCAGGTCAGGAAGCAGTGGAGGAGTTTGTATGTGTTCAGTGAATTGGGGGGGGGGGCACAGACATTCCAAGTCAGGAGAGAGTGTATTGTGGAGGAAGCAAGGTTTTCAGGCCTGGGAAATTCTTTTTAATGATTTATTTATTTGAGAGACAGAGAGCAGGAGCGGGAGGGGCAGAGGGAGAGGGAGAGAGAATCTCAAGCAGACTTCCCTCTGAGCGCAGAGCCTGATTGGGGGGGGGGAGCTCAATCTCACGACCCTGAGATCACGACGTGAGCAGAAACCAAGAGTTGGTCACAAAACCGACTGTGCCACCCAAGCGCCCCCAGGCCTGGGACTTTGACTGGAGACTCTGGCTGGGGAGAGCATGCAAGTCTGGGCCAAGGGCAAGGTGGTTCCGGGGTCCCTGTTTCTGACCCAGGGTAGGAGGCAGGAGGAGCAGGACATGAGTACCTGCACCCTTGGCTGGTGGCCACCTACAAGGAAGCGTCCCTCCTTGGCTCCTAGAGATGTCATGGGATGGAGAAGGCAGTGAGAGCCTAGCATCCAGTGCTAGGCTTAAGCAAAATGTGAGGGCAACAAATTTACCCAAATAAGGGCACAAAGGTAGATGCCCTAGTGAAGAAGGGCAAATTAAAGCAAGAGGTGACAGGGTCTGCACTGAACACAAGTGTTCCCTCCCCTTGAAACTAGCTGTCCCCTTTCCCAGCTGGACCCCTAAAGGGTCCTAGTACTGGTCAGTTGCCCAAGGGTCTCCCCACAGCCTCTGGGGGAGCACCAAGTATGCAGATCAGGAAGCCCCAGCTTCCTCCAGGACACCCTCTCTGTACCCACTCTTTCTCCCCCGACGGTACCACTTTGGACCGTTTGCCAGTGGTGGTGTCCTGTGGGTGTCTTGTCTTGCCGACTGCATTGGATGGTAGGTGCCTGGAGGACAGGCCCATGAGGTGTCCTTCATTCCTATCTTTTGCTCTCTGTTCGCCTGCCTGACAGGAGTTTCTGAGGAAAAGCCTGCTCCCTTCTTACCAGGGAAGAGGCTCACGCAGCACTTGGGCCCTGAGGAAGAAGACCCCTAGACAGCTAGCTGAAGGCAGGGTGTGCCAGAGCTAACCGATGCACCTTCCTGAGAAGCCAGGCAGCTCCCAGGGCGAGGGCAGTGCCAAAAGGCAAGAGCAGAGAGAGAAGGCAGCCTACAAAGAGAGGTGGAGCCCCGCCCGGCCCCTCAGAGGCTCCTGGGCTGCAGGCCCCCCTCCTGCTCTGGAGGGTCTGGAACTAGGTAGGGCCCCATCCCCTTCATCTAGGAAACCTGCTGCCTGCCCTCTCCTTCCCTCTGCTCCCACCTTTCTGCGGCTCCAGCCCTGGCACTGGCATTCGTCCACCTGGGCTTGGCCTTGCCCTTCTGTGGTGCCAGGCAGGCAGCAGTGAAAGCCAGATCACAGGACTGAGGCAGCTGGAGGCAGGAGCTGACAGCCCCAGGAGACACTGACGCACGGGGGACAGGCAGCCTGGGCTGAGGCTACCAGGGCATCGGCGGGGACCGGGTCTAGGGAGGGCAAGGGAGCACCGGTGCCAAATATGCCAGGTGGGGGGCGTGGTGCAGGTGGGGCAGAAAGGGGTCCCCCTCCCAGAATTGCATGGAGGTGTCAAGTCAGGCGCATGTTTCCCGGTTTGGTGCCTGGGGCTGATGAGTAAAGGCCGGAGCCAGGATATCGAAGAAGGAGGCCCTGGGCGGGGTGGGGGGGGGGGCGGTGTGCGTGGGGCGGGCCTCCTGTGCGGGAGCAGGAGAGCGGACCAGATCGGAGCTTGGGGAAGAGAAGACCAGCCTGGCCCGGCGCTGCCCGGCTCGGCCCGGGGAAGGCTGCCTTGGCTCACATGCAGGCTGAACAGAGCAACAGCCGGGCTCCACGCCGCCGCCCCCGCCGCGCGCTCCTGCCTATGCAACAAGTGTCACGTCTGCATCTTGGCACATCATCCCGAGTGGCCCGCGCCCCGGCACCCGCGCGCGGCCCCTAACGTCCAGGGGCCGGAAAACCTTCAACTCGGGAGGCCAGGCCACCAGGCTCAGGTCAAGCTCCCTCCACTGATCCACGGGGAGCGGGACATGCTCCCCCCCCGCCCCCCGCCACACACACATACCCTCCACCACGTGGGGGTACAGGGCGCGGGACGCTGGACGCACGCCCGCGGCCCTGAGCTCCTCGGACTTCGAGGGGCCGCCGGGAGGGGCAAGGCGCCGGGCGGGTGACGCCCGAGACCGAGGCGAGCGCCCTTCCCGGAGGAAGCGGTCGCCCCGGGCCGGCTGGGTCCCTGGCCCAAGGCGCCCTGTCAGTCAGTCGGCGACCCGGCGCGGCCGGCGCGTGGCTGCTCCCGGGAGGCGGAGAGCGCGCGAGCTGGGGGCGGAGGGAAGGGAGCGCGTCGGCTGCGGTCCAGGAGGGCGGCGAGGGGCGCGCGGGCGAGCGGCGGGGCACGCACTCACCTCCACACGCCGCAGTCAGGGAGAGCCAGAGCAGCAGGAGCGCCTGCACGCAGCGCCGCAGATCCATGCTGCTCCTCGGCCGCGCCGCAGCGGCCCCGGGGCCGGGGGCGGGGGGGCAGGGGAGGCCGGGCGCCCCGAGGCGGGGAAAGGCGCGAGCCGCGGACAGTGCGTGCGTGCGGGCGCGGAGCTCGCGTGGCTCCCCGGCTGCGCCGCGCGGGCTGGCCGCCTATAGCGCTCGCTCGCCGCCTCCTCTCCGGCAGCCTCCCTCTCCTGCCGCGGGGCAGCGCCGCCAAGCTGGCCTCCGCGGGCGGCTCCGGGGACGACGGCGAGCTCTTTCCAGGAGGCTGGCTGCTCCGCCGAGGCTCCGAGTGCCCCTGGCCCAGGCTGCCAGCGAGAATGCTCCCCGCTCACTCCAGGGACTGCATTTTGTAGCTTGTGGCTTGGCCGCGAGCCCACTTGGTCATGTGGTCATCGGGAGGGCTCGAGGGGGGGGCAGGAAGAGGGAGAGGGAGCGAGCCTCCCGCACCGCCCCCCTCCCGGCACGCATTCTGCAGCCCCAGCCAGGGCGCGAGAGGGAACCTCGAGGTGGCCCCACAACAAAGGCGGCACGGCCGCTCCGACAACCCACAACCGCTCCCAGGACAATGCCCGCCTGGCCGGGGGCCAGAGGGTTTTGGAGACCTGAAGGATTTCAAACACAGGAAGCTTTTGGGGCGGTGGAGGGGCACACTTAATCTTTCTCACCTCGCTTCCTTAACGGCTGTCAAGGAACCTGGGCGCTCCAGGGAGGACCTGGCCCAGGCTGCCCCCACTCATCCCCTCCGCCTCTGCCCGGCTCCTTCCCGCTGCCACTCCCCAGCCAAGACCCACCCCCGCCCCACTAGCCCTTCTTTCTCCTCTGCATCTTCAACTGGGTTTGTATTGGGCGGTGACTGCCTAGGTTTGTGCCCAAGACTGCTTAATTGTCCAGGGGGCGGGTCCCCAGGAGGCACCCTCTACCTGGAATGCTCACCCCCCCATCCTGCCTCCCAGTTCTTCATTCTTGCAATAGCACCTCGAATTCCATCTCATCCAGAAGACTTGCGGGGGTAACAGTAATCCAGGAAGGGCTGCCCCGCCTACGGGGGGGGGGGCTCCTCCTCGCCTTTGGGACAAACAGCAACTTCTAGGGTGTTCCCTTTCTTGTTCCCCATCATCATGAGGGGGACAGTTTACCCAACTCTGAACAGTCTAGGCTGGATTCATTTTGCCCCTACTTGGGATTCCCCTTTGTAAGTGGGTCCTGAAGTTTTTTGCCTTCCCAAGCTAGACTGTCAGCTCTTACAGGCTGGGAGCTCCTAAGGCAAGGGACTGCCTCTTTCACCGGGCTGGGAACCCACTAAGACAAGACCTTGTCTTCTCATTCTTCTGCATCTTTCCAAAGTCCCCAGTATCGGACTCTGCACATAGGTGGCACTCAACACATGTCAAAAGACTACTTCGAAAGGTGTTTCCACATTTCAACTAGCCAGGCAGATTCTTGAAGTGCAGGTCCAGCTTTACACACAAAAATACATTGGACAGTATATATGTGTGCCACAAACGATGCGAGAGGCCCTGGTATATTTGAAATGTTTTTGAAATGTTGAAACAATCCAGTATATACACAATTTATTTATTGTCAGTCTCTCCCCCCACCCAAAACTGTCAGCTCCACGAGAGAGGGAGCTCTGCTTCGTTCACAGCTGTAGCCCCAGACTAGAACGCTGACTGGAACAGGGTTGGTGCTCAGTGCATAATTTTGAATATATAAATGCACTTTTCAAAAATATCTCTATTGCCTCAATCAAGGCAGTGGGAAGGGAATAAAATAGAGTTCCTGTTACTTGTCTATGGCCCCGTTAGCCACAGTCCAGTAGGAAAAAGGCAGACATGTGAGGCAGAGCACCTCTCATCATCCATAATGCCTAGGCCGTGAGCAGTGGGCATTTATAATATGACATCACTTCCCCTGGTGCCATCCCCCTGGAAGGAGTCTTCCAATCAGGAGGAAAAACACCTGGCCTCTGGTCTCCACCCTTCTGTGCTGTAGGACCTTGCTAGTGTCACCTCCGTACTGGATTTCATGAGGATGATCATTTCTACCCTCCCCTCTTCAGGGTTGTTATGTGGTTAAATGAGATAACGTACCTGAAGGCACTGTGCAAATGGGGAATAAACCCTTGTAGGGTCGTTTTTAGGAACCGGGACCCTCCAGCCCCTGATTGATCAAGCCTGTTTGCTCCCAACACTAGGTTAATAGAAGCATTTATATTGAATCACACCTTTACTAGGGTGTGTGTGAGCTATTTGCTAAGCAGTTAGAGCTGCGCTTTCCAATATGGTAGATATGAATAACATTTAAAATAAATTGAAAAAGTAATTTCCTCCGTGGCACTGGCCTCATTTCAATTGCTTAGTAGCAACTTGTGGCCCGTGGCTACTGAATTGAACAGCACAGAATAGAAGCTTCCAATCGTTGCAGAAAGTGCTATCAGACAGTGCCGGGTTAAAGCACCTCATTCATTCTTCCTTTTTCTGTAATCCTTTTTCCCACATTACCTAATCTTCAAAATGTGCAAGGGAAAAAAAATACGAAAACAAACCAATAGTGTTTAAGGCAAGCAGCATTCAGTAAATAGAAGGCATGCATTTAAAAGCAAGATTTAAAGAGCTGAACACATGGGAGAATCATGTTTTAATCTAACCCTTCTCACCATTTAACCAAATTGCATCCATTTTTCCAGTCCCGGATCCAAGATCTCATCTTCCTCCTCTCTCAGGCCACTCTCGCCTGCCGAGACTTTGCCCTCTTCGTAACAGCCATGGCTCTGCCTTTCATTGGCAGTCACTCCTGCAATGAGTTGGGAGCACTTTTGTATTTGCATGCCCTGCTTTGTGGGGCTGTGAAGAGGGTCCACCACCAGCATACCTTCTGGAATTGAGGCACATGAGGCAAGGACTGCAACTCCGGTTGCTCACTCTGAAACCCCCATGGGCTCCCATATATCTTAATGTCATATTCAAAGGACGGGTTTTCAGATCTGTCTCCCTCACCGGACTTTAAGGTCACGGGAATGATTGTACCTAAGACAGTGCCTAGCACATAGCTGGCACTTGGAAAGTGCTGGTCGAAGAGATAAACTGTTGGCATAACTCTGTGCTGCCTTTATTCATTTGTTCAGGAAGATGAGACTATTGAGTTAATATCAGCAAATAAATGTTTTAAGGTGTTTCTTCAGGGGTGAGGAGGAGGTATATGAAACCAGCCCCACTCCCCTGCCCCAAGGCAGCAAATAGCTGTGACGTGCATTGTTGCACGTGAGGATTGGGTCAGGGCCAAGATTCAGTTTCCAATCAAAGTCAGGGGCAATCCTGGGGGCAGGGGTAAGACTCAGTGTATTACTGGGCACAGAGATGAGATAACTGACCTATGCAAAGCCATTCTGTGACTTGTCACCCTCATCACTGCTGTGCACAAGCTGTTTAGCATTGCTTAGTGTCCTATGTCGTCACCACCACCACCATTGGTTGCTGCCGTTCCGTTGCCTCATCCAGCTCTCTGTCCTCTGGGTTTGAGCGAGCACTGTGCTCTATTAGAAAGAACTCAGCTTTTGGAATTTCAAATAACTGAATTCAAATTCCACCTCCCCAATCTCATTTGTTAACTGTGTAACCTTGGGAAAGTTATCTAACCTCTCTGAGACTCCGTTTCTTCAGCTGTTAAATGAGGGTAGTAATAGTACCTACCTTACTATGCTTGCGAGATTAAATGAGATAATGCAAGTAAAGAACTTAGCAGCATGGTCCCCTGTCCACAGTAGTTGCTCCTTCAATGTTAGTTTTCTCTTCTTCCCGACATGCCCCTCCCACTTAGGGCTCTGGCCTCTGGCCTCTTGAAACTGATCAAGAAGGAAAGACTCTCTGTTTGCTCTGCTCCAACCACACCTGTCTTTTTAGTAGCCATCACAGCTGCTCACTGTCTTATTGCCCAAAAGCACCAATCTCTGCTGGAGCCAATCTGATGAATGCACTTGACTCAGGGAGTTAATGTGTGATAGTGGTTTGAGGTTTTGCCTTCTAAGTATGGTATTCATTTTAATGGGGGCCTTCGGGAGACAATGTCCTACCCTAGGGTAATATAAAGCTTAGCCCTTTTTTAAAAAATATTTTATTTATTTATTTGAAGGAGAGAGAAAGCACGACCCGGGGGGGGGGGGTTGCGGAGCAGAGGGAGAGGGAGAAGCAGACCCCCGCTGAGCAGGGAGTCTGATGCCCCCGATCCCAGGACCCTGATCTCATGACCTGAGCCACAGGCAGACGCTTGACTGAGCCACCCAGGCGCCCCAAGTTTCACCCTTTTGAGCAAGGGGACACTTTAGTGACTTTCGTTTAGCTGCTCTAAATAGAGCTCATCCTGCTTCAAAGTCAACACAAAAAGGGATTACCTTTGGCAACTTACAACCCAACTTTTAACCTGTAGGTCCAGCCCGTGAAACCAGAGTGCAATCCTGTTGCAACCCATTCCTCTCTGCCTGTCCCCACAGATGATGACGATGACGATGATAATGATACAGCTAAAATTTATTGACCATGTGCCATGTGTCAAGCACTGTTCTGAATGCTTTACATGTGTTAATTTATTTAAATGAATGAATCACACCTATGAAGTAGCCCTATTCCTTATCACCCCCATTTTACAGATGAGGCATCTGAGGCTTACAGAAGCTAAGTAATTTTCCCAGGCCTGCCTAACCTCAAAGCCCTCACTGAAGGCTTTTCCCTCACTGAGATTTGAGAAGCAAATTCTCACATCTCTAGCCCGATATATCACTTTTTTTGTACTTTTAAAAAAAATATGTTACAAGTGAAAATGTATTGACCTTGAGAAAGAGTGCTTGTATATTTAATATTGCTTCTAACTTATCACAGGAATTACTTCCCAAAGATGTTAATCACAGCTGGATTGAAAGAATATTTGGGAGATGTGGCACTGTTGTTTATATAAGTGTACCACATTATAAATCTACTGGAGATCCGAAGGGATTTGCCTCTGTGGAATTTGGAACAAAAGAACAAGCAGCAGCAGCTATTGAGGTAGGTCTAGAACCTTTGGAAAGAAAGTTTTTCTTAACCTCCCTGAATTGTACTCTCCAAGTGTCCTGTTCTCCTCTTGGGGGCTCACTTTATTTGCACTTATAACACTGAACTCACACTGCCTTGAATCAAGGAAGCAGTGAAGCATAAGGGTTAAGCATATGGGTTCTGGAGTAAGGCAGCTCTGTCACTAAATAGGTAACTTGGGGCAAATTATTTGCTCTTTCTGAGTCTTAGGTTCCTCATCTGAAAAAAGGGCCAGTGCCTAGCTCCCTGAGTTACTGGAAGGATTAAATAAATCTATAGCTATAAAGTACTTGGTACAGTGCTCAGGTCTCCTAGTAAGGCAAACATTATATAAATGTTATATATTCTCATAGATATTTGTGTCTATGTCTTACCAATACTATGAGATAGTAACACTGTGTCTTACTCATTTTTGTGTTCTCACCGGCAGTGCTGGTGTCCAAATACTCAATAAATATTCACTGAGTGCAGAAAGGAACTGTATAGTCATATTAATAATCACTCTGGGTTTCTGATATATATCAAGTCCTGATTTGGATACTTTCATTTGGGCAAAATCATCACGACTTGTCCAGTGGGTTCTTAGACGGATCAATACCAACAGCAGCAATAACAAAAAGATATGAATGCCCCCCACCCCCAATCATGTAGTGGTTGTCAATACTGGAGTAATGTAAAAAGTGCAGTGGGGAGAAGACATCTGGAGAATGATGAGCCTGGCCAGTAATCAATCAGAGGAATTTCATAACAGAAAAAGCCCCAACCTCCTCATTATGCAGATGGAACCATCTGCATAATGAGGAGGTTGGGGCTTTTTCTGTTACGAGATTCCCTTCTGGGAATAGTGACTTGCCCAGGGCTACCAGAAAGCTGATGGCTAAGGGGCGCCTGGCTGGCTCAGTCATTAGGCGTCTGCCTCCAGCTCAGGTCATGATCTCAGGGTCCTGGGATCGAGCCCCGCATCGGGCTCCCTGCTCGGCGGAGAGCCTGCTTCTCCCTCTCCCTCTGTCTGCCGCTCTGCCTGCTTACACTCTCTCTCTATCTCTGTTAAATAAATAAATTTAAAAAAAAAGAGAGAGCTGACGGCTAAGTCAGGATGAGGATCTAGGTCCAACTAACTCCTGTCTCCTGCTTTTCTCTCCAAGCCCTCCCAGCAGAGAGCTCCCACTCACTGGCTGAGCAGAGCCCCAGCTGGCTGTGGAGGCTCTCCAAACTCTGTGCACAGGACCCTCCTTCCACAACCCAGCCCTTCTGGAGCACTCATCATGCTGTGTCTTTTCAATATCACTCATCCAGTTTGTTCCCTAAAACAAAACCTAAATTAATGAGCAAAGAAATTCAGTAGCAGCAACAGTAGAAGATATTTAAAAAGAGCTTCAAAGCTGCCCCTGTCTCTAAAGCTACTTAATGGGAACTTGAAAAACAGCAGAAGAGGTTGGCTGCTACTTGATGCCTCACTAACTCCATGACAAACGATTTTTGCTTGGTTAAGCACCAGCAGAGAACATGAATGTTCACTGTCTCGTTACTAAGTCTCTGACTTTCGAATTCTATTGGCCAGAGTTGAGCTTTCTAACTCTTCTATATCCACGAGAGCAACGAGCACAGTGCTTGCCACAGAGGAGATGCTTAAGACATATTCTGTGATTAACTTACCCATTGTGGGGGTGAGACCATTTTACTCAGAGAGCTTGGCGTTAATTGTGCAGAACCTAGCCTGGAACCTAGTCTATAAAACAAAAGACCTTCATGACCATTTGGAGGAAAAAACCCTGGTTGTTGGGATTTATTGGACTTTGCTATGATTTCTTCTGCATCTAGCTGAGTGATTCTCCTCTCACCTTGGTGTCCAACGCCTCCTAATCCTGATCATCAGTGGATCCTAACTCTTCCCATAGGTGGAAAGCTTGTCTCTCACACTTGCCCTTTCCCCAAGTGCACAGAGTCAAATACTATTATAAGTTATCACTTTTGCAAAAGTGAGAGAAGTAGCCCTGTTGCCGTGTAACTGCCCTACCTGTGTTTCCATCCCCAGTATTTATCACTGCATCTGAGCCCCACTGCGTGCTAAACCCTTCCACAGGGCACCTTGTAGCCACTCCCAAAGGGGCTCCAAATGTCCCAGAAACATTTATTCCACTTACAGGTGTCTTCCAACTTCTTTGCAAACTACATACATTCTCCAGGTCTCTTAAGAGACAACAGAAGTTCCCTCACAGACACACCTCATTCAACACAATAATCATGTTCCTGAAAAATATTATGGCAATGGAATTTAGATAACCAGCCATGTCTTTCAAATGTCTCCAAAGGGATCACTGTTTACTAGTGGAATAAGTCCTAATAGAGATCCTCCAAGAAGGTGAAGAACTACTACTCTGCTCCTGCAGCTGACCCAGCCCCACAGGGTTGCCCCGTTTTCCTTGTCTCCTGCCCAATTCCCTCTGATCCTTTGGCCTGTCCCAGAGCCACACAGGTCCCTGTTCCTCCTGTTGGTCTTTCAGAGCAATTTCATTTCCTCTGCACATCCTCTATGACATTTCCCAGGGGCCTCCATCCTTCCTCCCCTCCAGGATCTATAAATACTCTAGGCTCCCAGGGGAGCCCTGCAAATTCCTTCCCCAGGCAGTAAGGCCCTTGTGAGTGGCCCTAGGATAGCCACTCCTGAACGAGCAGGTTTATCTCCAGGGCTCAGTGGGCCATTGGACCTTTCTTCCTCTTACTTTGCCAACTAATCTTATTTGGACTTAAATCAGGTGGGATGGTTAACTGATCGCTCATCTTGTGTACTGAGCCAGAACAAAGACAGTTAGGGACTAGGTGCTGAGTCTGTGCTGGCTTGGTTATGGGTTTAGAGCTCCGAAATAATGAGGTTAAAGTCAGAGGGATAATCTGGGTCAATTTTGCTCCACCCCAAATCCAAGTTTGTACCCCTAAAGTGATCAGAGATTGGTACCAATCATCACATGGGTCCTAAACCTAGTCACAGACTGGGATTTTCTTGGCTTCTCTCTTCTTTGCCTTTCATACATTTCCTGAACACATAAAGAGAGGGTACAATAGTGTACCAACCTTTAAAAAGTAACACGTCAGGGGAAGAAAAGGAAGAAAAAGAAAAGTAGTCATTTTAAAGAAAAATCCCATGTATTAGTTTCCCAAGACCGCAGTAACAAATTACCAAAAATCTTGGTGCCTTAAAACAGCAGAAATTTACTCTTTCTCAGTCCTGGAGGCCAGAATTCTGAAATCAGGAAGTCTCTGGGGGAGAATCTTTCCTTGCATCTTTCAGCTTCTGATGGCCCCAGGCATTCCTTGGCTGGGGGCTGCATCATCATCATCCCACAACCTTCTCCTCTTCTGGCTGTGTGATCTCCCTTTGCCTCACTCTTATAAAGACACTTATCATTAAATTTAGGGCCCACCTGGATAATTCAGGATGATTTCCTTTTGAGATCCTTAACTTGGTTACATCTGCAAAGACCTTTTCCCAAATAAGATGACATTCACAGGTTCCAGGGTTTATTACGTGGACATATTTTTGGGGGACCACCAATCAACCCACTATGCCCCACTACCTCCGTTCACATCCCCGGCATGTTGGAATCAAGATAGCATGAACTTTCTGTCAATTTTACCTATAAATCTCTCTCAAGTCTGTACACTCATCTAGGTTGCTGCTGCCCCATCCTCATTCAGTCTTGGTCATTTCTCACACATCATTGTCCACAGCAGCCGCAATGGTCATGCTGGTCTCACACTGTTCGTAAACCTTCCGTGGACCCCCATGGCTCTGAGGATCAAGGCCCAATTCTTGGCCATGGTCTGCAAGGCCCTGCATAATCTAGCCCCTGCCCACCTTGCCAGACCCCTCTCTTACCTCTCACTCTCTTTCTGTCTGTAGTGTCATGTCTCTTCCTGTCACAATGCCTTCCCAGTACTCTCCTCTCCTCTCAGAAAACTCTCTACCCCACCCTATCATCTCCTGGCTAACACCCATCATCCATCAGCTCAGCTCTAAGGTCAAATAACTCTTCCTCAAGAGATGCTTTCTGGCCTCCAGACTGGTTGAGAGTCCCCTGTAATAGCATCTCTCAGAGTTTGCAATTAGATTTGTGTTGCATTAATGTCTCTCTGCCCCCTCCCCAGCTTAACTAAACTGAGCCCCACAAGGGCAAGGACTGTGGCTGTCTGGTTCCATCACTATATCTTCAGCATTTAATCAGTGTCTGATGCCTAGTAGTGTTCAGTCATGATTTGAATGAATATTGGAATGGTTGAATGAATGGATTCGTCTGCACATCTCTGTTCTGATCCCTCAAGTTCCTCTACTAAAAAATGAGAGAAACAATGCCTATCTCATGGGGTTGAATACGAATCAAAATGAAATAATGGAGAAGGGGATTTATACACCATGAGATACCTTACTAACTTAAGGAATCGTTATGATATTGGCTGGTGTAACCAGTTTTGGGGGGGACGGGAAGGTGCAGTGCACATGGCGTAGATGCAGCAGGAGAAATGAGGTGGGAAGATGAGGTATGATGTTTGATGTCTACATTCCTCTGAATAGTAACGGTTTCTGTGGCTTTGCTGTGTAGGATAAAATTATAAGAACACTCAATTCCCCTGCTCCAGACTTGAAGCTCATAACTTATCACACCCTGGAATCAAAAGAAAATGCCACTCTCCTCCGGTGTAAATGTTGCCTGGAGTCACCCTGGGTCTTTGGGGTTTTGATTGTCTTCCTTTCAAGTATCTGCTCCAGGTGCAGTCCGAGGATCGGGCAACAGAGCCTCCTGGGCTGAGTCCATCTTCACCGGGGCTTCCCACGAGGTGATCTGTCAGCCATAGCACTGGCTTCAGGAGCTGCCCAGCTGACAAATGACTTTGAAGTGTGCCCCTTGGCTTTCCATTCTTTTCCTTCCTTGCCTTCTTGGCTTTCACTGCTAACAGGGGGTGGGGGAGAGTAGCACCCCCTTCCGTCTGCTCCTCTAGCACGTCCATCTGAAAGGCATCCCTGGAGGCTTGACATTCCAGGTCTTTAGTTTCTTACATTTGATTTCCCCAGACCCCATCAAATCATAATCTCCTTTCCTGCAGGGAAGGGACACTTCCACCTCTTCCTCCATATCCTCTCAGCTCCTTGCATTTGGGTCAAGAGACCTAAAAAGGCCATTTCTCATTTCCATCTTGTCTTCCATTGTTTTCTCCCATGGGATGTCTATGGCATTCAAGGACCTGAGATACCTCACTGGTCTGGAATGTCCACAGCAAGCCGATCCTCTGAATCATAGACTTAAAGAAACTGGAAAGAGCAGAGCTCGTTAGGCTGTCATTTCCCGAATTTCCTCCTCTGACCTGCATGCCTTCCCACTGGTTTGCCGGTGTGCTTCCCTGCTCTGTCACTCCACTGGGCTTTGAGGCTCTGTCTACACCATCCAAGAAAGGTGAAGAACAAAGGCATGTTTCTGAATAAACCAAGAAAAATCCCCAGTTTGGTCTCAATGATTTGGGCATTCTAGCACGAAGCGTTATTTTGATACAGAGCTTCAAGGTAATCCCAATTGCCACAGAACTGGAGCTGGAAAGGACCTTGCAGCTCATCTGTTCAAAGATCTGCTCCTTTTTTGTTTATAGCTTTATTGAGGCATAATTGACATAGAGTAACCTGCACACTTTACATGCCATGTACAAAAAGTGTATAATTTGCTAAGTTTTGACATATATATACCTCGGTGAAACCATCGCCCACCATCAAGTTTCCACCATTCCCTATAGTTTCCTTTTGGCTCTTTGTAATCCATCTCTTCATCCACTCCGCAGTCCCCCATCCCCAGGCAACCACTGATGGCCTTTCTGTTACTATATAGCTTGCATTTTCTACAATTTTATATAAATGGAATAACACAATAGGCATTTTTATTTTTTTGCTCGCTTCTTTCTCTTGGCAAAATTATTTTGAGATTCATTCACATTGTTGTATGTATTAATAGTGTCATATGCATCAGTAGGTTGTTTCTAATTTTTGACCATTGCAAAAAAATGCTGCTATGAACACTCATGTACAAATTTTGTGTATATGAATGCATTCAGTTTTCTTGGGGATTTGCCTATAGTTATTTACCTGAGTCATATGGTAACTCTATGTATAACCACCTTTTTAATTTTTTTTAAAGATTTTATTTGTTTGACAGAGAGAGACACAGCGAGAGCAGGAACACAAGCAGGGGGAGTGGGAGAGGGAGAAGCAGGCCTCCTGCGGAGCAGGGAGCCCGATGTGGGGCTCGATCCCAGGACCCTGGGATCATGACCTGAGCCGAAAGCAGACACTTAACGACTGAGCCACCCAGGCGCCCCGGGAGAGAGAGTCTTAAGCAGATTCTGCATTGAACATGAAGCCCAATGTGGGGCTCCATGCGGGGCTTAAGCTCACAACCCTGAGATCACGACCATGAGATCACCACCTGAGCCAAAACTAAGAGTCCAATGCTTAAATGACTGCACCACCCAGGCACCCCTGTTTAACTTTTTGAGGAACCACCAAACTATTTTCCAAATCAGCTGTACCATTTTACAATCCCACCAGCAACATATGAGGTTCTTATTTCTCCACATCTTACCAACACTTGTTATTGTCTGTCTTTTTAATTTTAGCCATCCTTGCAATGTGAGGTGATATTGTGGTTTTGATTTGTATTTTCCTAATGACTACCGATATTGAGCATCTTTCAATGTGCTTATTGGCCTTTTATACATCATCTTTGCAGAAATATCCATTCAAATCATTTGCCCATTTAAAAAATTGAGATATAATTCTTATAGCATAAAATTTGCCATTTTAGGGGCACCTGGCTGGCTCAGCCGGTAGATCATGTGACCCTTGATCTTGGGGTCATGAGTTCAAGCCCCACATTGGGCGTAGAGATTATATTTTTAAAAATTCACCATTTTAATGTGTACAACTCAGTGACTATTAGTATATTCACTAAATTGTGCAACCATCACCACTATCTAATTCTAGAACATTTCCATCACCCCCAAAAGAAACTCCATATCTATAAGCAGTCAGTTCCAATTCACCCCTTCTTCTAGCCCCTGGCAACCACTAACCTCCTTTATATCTCTATGGATTTGCCTTTTCCATACATTTTATATAAATGGAATCCTATAATATGTGACCTTCTATGAGTGGCTTCTTTCACTTAGCATAATGTTTCAAGGTTAATCCATGTAGCAGCATGTTCCAGTATTTTGCTCATTTTTACAGCTGAATAATATTCCATCGTGTGGGTATACTACATTTGTTTACCCATGCCTCAGTTGATGGACATTTGAGTTGCTACTGTTGTTGGACTGTTGTAAATAATGCTGCTATGAGCTTTGTGTACAAATTTTTGTGTGAAAGTGTTTTCAATTCTCCTGGGATGTATATCCTGAGGAACGGAATTGTTGGGTCATATGGTAAGTCTATGATTAACCTTGTGAGGAATCACTGAAGTGTTTTTTATAGCAACTGCACCATTTTACATCCCCACCAGGAATGTAGGAGAGTTCTAATCTCTCCACATCCTCCCCCAAACACTTCTTTTCCATTTTTGTTTTTATTATAGCCATTGTAGTAGGTGTGAAGTGTTATCTCATTGTGGTTTTGATTTGCATTTTCCTAATGACTAATCGTGTTTCATGTGCTGGTTGGCCATTTGTATATTTTCTTTGGAGAAATATCTATTCAGATCCTTTGCCCATTTTTCACTTGAGGTATTTGTATTTTTATTGTTAAGTTGTAAGAATTCTTTATATATTGTGGGATAGCAGAACCTTATCAGACATAAGATTTGCAAATATTTTCTTCCATTCTGTGCATTATCTTTTCACTGTCTTGATAGCGTCCTTTGATGCACAAAAGTTTTTAATTTTGATGAAGTCCAAATTTATATTTTTTTGGTTGCTTTTGCTTTTGGTGTCATATCTAAGAAACAATTGTCTAATCCAAGGGCATACAGTTTTACACCTATGTTTCCGTCTAAGAATTTTATAATGTTACTTCTTACACTTAGGTCTATGATCTATTTTGAGTTAATTTTATATATGCTGTAAGAATGGAGACCAACTTCACTCTTTTGCATGTGGCTATGCATTTGTCCCAGCACCATTTGTTGAAAATACTTCCAGTAAAATGTTGAATAAGGGCAGACATCTTTGTCTTGCTCCTGATCTTAGGGAGAAAGAATTCCATAATTGACCGTTAAATGTTATGTTACCTGTAGGCTTTTCATAATACCCTTCATCAAGGCGAGGAAGTTTCTATTTCTAGCTTGCTGAGAGTTTTCCTTAGGAATGGATGTTGGATTTTATCAAATCCTTTTTCTGAATCTATTGAGATAATCATATGATGTTTTTCTTTTTTTTTTAATTTATTATTATGGTGAATCACATTGCTTGATTTTCTAAAGGTAAATGAACCCTGTCTTCCTGGGATAAAGCCCACTTGATCATGGATGTAGTCTCCTTTTAATATATTGTTAGACTCCTTTTAATATATTGTTAGATTTGATTTATTAAAATTTTTGTATCCATGAGAGACATTAATCTGTAGTTTTCTTGTTATGAGTTTTTTTGGTTTTGTTATCAGGGTAATGCTGATAACAAACATGGAATTAATGGGGAAGTATTCCATCCTTCTCAAGTTTCTGGAAGACTTTGTATAGAATCGGTATTACTTCTTTAAGTGTTTCATAGAATTCACCAGTGAAGTCATCTGGCCTTGAAGTTATCTTTGTAGTAAGGTGGTTAACTATAAATCCAATTTCCTTAATAGAGGGCTATTCATATACCTGTTTCTTCTTGAGTGAACTTTTGTATTTTATGTCTTTTAAGAAGTCTGTCCATTTCATCTAAGTTGTCAAGTTTAGTGTCAGAAAGTTGTTCATGATATTCCCTTAGTATCCTTTTAATAGCTGTAGAATCTGTAGTTCTATCACCTCTGTCATTTCTCATATTAGTAATTTGTGTCTTCTTTCTTCTTTTCCTGATGTTCCCTGGCTAGAGATTTATCAATTTTATTGATCTTCTCTAAGAACAAGCTTTTGGCTTCATTTATTTTCTCTATTGTTTATTTCTTGTCTAGTTCCTTGATTTCTGCTCTGATCTTTATTATTTCCTTTCTTCTACTTACTTTGGGCTTAATTTGTTCATCTTTCTCTCTAGCCTCTTATGGTAGAAGCTGAAAATCATTGGTTTGAGACCTTTCCTCTTTTCTAATACAGGCACTTAGTGCCATCCCACAAATTCTGTTATATTGTCTTTTAATTTTCATCCATTTCAAAATACTTTC
Source organism: Eumetopias jubatus (assembly GCF_037043125.1). Classification (NCBI taxonomy): domain Eukaryota; kingdom Metazoa; phylum Chordata; class Mammalia; order Carnivora; family Otariidae; genus Eumetopias; species Eumetopias jubatus. The sequence goes on along the minus strand of NW_028274817.1, from coordinate 19,675,845 downwards.
TAAATTTCCTTTTGATTTTTTCTTTACCCCACGGATTATTTAGAAGCATATTATTTAGTTTCCAGATATTTGGGAAATTTCCCGAGATCCTTCTCTTATTGTTTTCCAGATTAAATTCATTGTAGTCAGAGAATATACTTTGTGTGACTTGGACTCTTAAAATTTTTGAGACTTGTTTTATGCCCCAGAATATGGCCTGCCAGTCTTAGTAAATGTGCTTTATGCTCTTGGAAAGAATGTATATTCTGCTCTCATTGAAAAGAATGCTCTCATTGAGTCCTATAAATGTCAAGTAGGGTCAAGTTGGTTGATAATGTTCCTATCTTCTATATCCTTGCTGATTTTCTGCCTACTTATTCTGTCTATCAATTACTGAGAGATGAGTGTTGAAATCTCCAATTACAATTGTGGACTTTTCTGTTTATATTTGAGGTTCTGTCAGCTTTTGCTTCATGTATTTTGAAGCTCTGTTATTAAGGGCATACACATTTAGGATTGTTATATCCTCTTGTTGAATCGAACCCTTTTTCCCTATAAAAGAAACTTTTTTTATCTCTGGTAATGATTTTTGTTTTAAAATATACTTCATCTCATATTAATATAGCTGTTCCACATCTGAGATCATGACTTGAGCTTAAACCAAGAGTCAGACTGTTAACCAACTGTGCCCCCCAGTCGCCCCTACTTTTTTAATGTATTTTTAACTTTATAGCTAAAATACTTTACTTGTAGGTAGCATATACTTGATTCTTGCTTTCGTAACCTATCTGATATAGTTAGGTTTAAATCTGTCATTTTGTTATTTGTTTCTATTTACCCCATCTATTCTTTGTTTCCTTTTTTCTTCGTTTCTGTCTTTTTTGTGACTAACTGAATTTTTTTATATTTCATTTTGTCTCATTTTTTGGTTTATCAGCTGTAACTCTGTTTTGTTATTCTAGTGGTTACTTTCAGGTTTATAGTAAACATCTTTAACTTAGTCAGTCTTCAAGTGATATAACAGATCACATATACTATAAAGACTTCACAATAGTGAATGCCCCTTTCTCACCTTCCCAACCTTTGTGCTATTGTCATAAGTTTTATATTTACATATTTATAGACCACACACATGTTTTTTCGCTTAAATAGTCCATTATCAAAGATATTTAAATAATTTTTTAAAAATCTTATATATTTACCCGTGTAGTTGTGATTTTTAGTGTTCTTCTTTTGTGTAAATCTGTTTTCATCTGTTATCATCTTCCTCCCATTTCTTCTAGTGTGGGTCTGCTTGTGATGAATTCTCTCAGCTTTTGTATGACTGAAATGTCTTTACTTGGACTTCCTTTTTTTTAAGATTTTATTTATTTATTTGACAGAGAGAGACACAGCGAGAGAGGGAACCCAAGCAGGGGGAGTGGGAGAGGGAGAAGCAGGCTTCCCGCTGAGCAGGGAGCCCAAGGCAGGGCTCCATCCCAGGACCCCGGGATCATGACCTGAGCCAAAGGCAGATGCTTAACTGACTGAGCCACCCAGGAACCCCCCCTTTTTTTTAAGTGTGCTCCACGCCCAGCACAGTGCCCAGTGTGTGTGTGGAGGGGGGTTTGAACTCACGACACTGAGATCAAGACCTGAGTTGAGATCAAGAGTCAGGCACTTAACTGACTGAGCCACCCCAGTGCCCCTGGCCTTCCCTTTTGAAAGATGTATTTGCCTGATATAGAATCCTTGGTTGACAGTTCTTTTCTTTCAGTACTTTAAACATTTTGCTCCTCAGTCTCCTCACTTGCATTGTTTACAATGAGAAATCTTATCTTTGTTTCTCTGTACCTAACATGTCTTTTTTTCAGGCCACTGTTAAAAAATATTCTCTTTAACACTGGTTTTGAGCAATTTGATTATGATGTGCCTTGATGTAGTTTTCTTCATGTTTCTTGCACTTGGACTTTGCTGAGTTCCTTGGATCTCTGAGTTTCTAATTTGCATCTCATTTGGAAATGTGGGGGGTATCATTTCTTCAAACATTTCTTCCCACTTGTCTCTTTTTCAGGGACTCCAATTATATTTATATTAGGCCACTTGAGGTTTTCCTACAGCTCAATGCTGCTTTGTTCATTTCTTTTCATTCTCTTTTCAGTGTGTGTTTCATTTTGAATCCTTTCTATTGCTAAGTATTAAAGTTCACTAGTGTTTTTTCTGCAATGTCTAATCTGTCATTAATCCCAATGAAGGTACTTTCCACCCCACATGTTGGCCTTTTCACCTTTATTAGTTCGATTCAGGCATTTCAAAATATCTTCCATTGTCTCCATTTAATTTTGAGCATGTGGGGATACAGTTATAATAACTTGTAATATCCTTGCTTACTAATTCTACCATCGAGGCCAGTTCTGGTTTAGATTTCAATTAATTGATTTATCTACTCCTTATGGGACATAGTTAACTGCTCTGTCCATGTCAAATAATTTTTTTTGGATGCCAGATATTATGAATTCTACCTTGTTGGGTTCTTTATATGCCTGTATTCCTTTATCAGTGCAATTTTGTTTGTCTGGAAATATTCTTGGTTGTTACAACTGGAGGTTGATATGGGTATCCAATGCATGGAGGCCAGGCATGATGGTAAACATCTTACAATGTTCAGGACAGCCCCTGCAACAGTTATTATTAAGCTCAAAATGTCAGTTGTTCTGAGGTTGAGAAACTCTGCCATAAATATTCTTGAACCTTTTTCTGGGACTCAATTAAGTTTTTTGGAAATTGATCCTGTTGGGTGTTGCTGTTAAGCTGCGTTAGAAGAAACCAGAGTGGTGCTTGGTTTGGGGCTAACTATTCCCCAATACTGAGGTAAGACCCTTCTGTGTACTCTATCCAATGCCCCAGTTTCAGCTGATTGGGAACTGACCCTATTCTCAGCCTTGTGTGAATTCTGAGCACTGTTCAGTCTAATCATTTCATATAGTTTTCTCCCCAGTATCAGACAGTGTCCTCACGCATGCTCATGAAAATACATAGAGTTTGTTCCATCCCTTTTTCACCCCAAGTACCCAGCTGATCTCCTCCAGGTGTCCTAGAGATACTTCACATTCACTATTTCTGCTCTTACTCCCACCTCAGATCTACTCCTCCTTTTATAGGGGCCAGTGAATGGTGCCAGTCCCCTAAGCTTGAACTCCAAGAGTCACCCTCCACTCCTGTCTCATCATCAAGCCGCCATGTAATCAATCAATTTGGTTTTGCCGATGTCGTTTGCATTCTGTTCTTACTTTCCACTTCCACCTTCTCTGCCCTAGCTTCGGCCATTATCATCATAGGAAGTCCCCAGCTTGCCCCTCTAGCATTCCCTGCTATTCCTCCTGTACCCGTTCATCTCCAGGACCACAGACATCATTACTACTGATCCAGCAGGCCAGGCCCTTTCACAACTCTAAGCTTTTGTAAGTGCTATTCTCTTTGCCTGAAATATAGTTCCTCTCTTCTTTGGCCCAAAAACTCCTTCTCATCCTTCAAGAGCCAGCTCAAAAGGCACCTCTCCTTGAGTCATTTATTCACTCCCACTCCTCTGTTCTCCTGAGTTCTATTCACACTTTGTTCACAGTGCTGATCACATCGGTTTACATTACCGTCTATCTCCCCCAGTGGATTCCCCCTAGGAATCTAGTAATCCCTGCAGGTGCTTGCTATGGATGGAATTGTGTCCCTCCCCCAAATTCATATGATGAATCTCTAACCCCCAATGTGACTGTATCTGGAGATAGGGTCTTTAGAAGGTAATTAAGGTTAAAGGATGTCATGTGGGTAGGTCCTAAACCCTTAGGACTGTGCCCTCATAAGAGGAAAAAGTGTGTGAAGACACAGTGGGAAAGTGGCTGTCTGCAGGCCAGAAAGAGAGGCTCACCAGAATCTGACCATGCTGGCACCCTGACCTTGGACTTCCAGCATCCAGACTGTGACTAAATTTCCGTTGTTTAAGCCACCCAGACCATAGCATTTTGTTATGGCAGCCAGGCTGGCTACTACACTACTTAATATATGATCAATGCATTTTTGAATGAATGAGAAAGAATGCAACAGAAGAGGAAGGGATGGAATGAATGGGAAGAGAAGGTAAAGTAAGAAAGCTAGAGACAACAAGAGGAGAACAAGAAAAATTAAGGAAGCAGGAGAAAGAAGGCAGAGGATGGATGTGAGCTCATGAGGGATCCTTTTTTCTGTGGAGACCACATTGCCCATGCCCCGGGAGCCACTGCCAAGATGGAGGTGGATGGGTACAGACCCCAGGGCCAGGGCTGAGCATCCAGGCACAAGATTTTACATACGCGTGCGTGTATATATATATAGCAATTTCCCCCTGGAGGGACCAGGCTGTGCTTTTCTCAGAAGCTATGTGTCCTTTAGGAAAGGACCTGGTGCCTGGGGCTTTCGGAGGGAGGCACGTTGGCTCTTTGGCTGGGCAACAGCTGGGTGCCCTTGCTTCCCCAGTCAAAGGTGGCTGCCGTCCACACCCAGCTGCAGGAGCACGGAGAGTGTTTACCCAATGACCGGAGTGTCCTCAGAGGACTCGGCTCTCAGTTACACAGCAAACAGCTGGCTCTGGAAGGGCAGCGTCCTGGGCGCTGCGAATTGGCAGCTCCAGCGATGTGTCAGCCTCGCCCAGGAAAAGGCTTCCTTCAACCCCCAACCCTCCCCCCGGGTTGGGAGGGGGGTGTTCTCACTTACGAGCTGGGACCTGACAGGTGGCTTTTTGCAAACGCCCGTTCCGGGAGAACACCCCCCTGCCCCAAGAAGAAAACAAAGTTTTCTGTCGCCCGGGGCTCGTCGAATTGGTTTCAGACTCGGCCACCCGCTGCAGCAGACAGCGGCTGTCTTTCCAGTAAGAAGACATTTCCTGGCGGGGAAGCCGGACAGACAGGCGGCGGCGGCGGCGCGGGGCTGTGCCAGCCGCCCGGGAAGCGACGGCCTCCGTCCGCCCCAGGGGGGCAATGCAGCGCCCGCCCGCGCTCGGGGGCCCGCAGCCGCCCCTCAGGGCCCGCGCCTCGCGACCCGCCCTCCTCGCCGCCCCCCCCAACCCCCCGCCCCGCCCCGGCGCCCGGCCGCACGCGCTGGGGGCACAAGGACACCGTGCGTCCCAGCCGCGCTCCCCCGCGATCGGGGTGGAGGGGCTCCCGGCCCGGTCCGAAGCATCAGGGCTCCCGGTCAAAACAGGGTCCACCTTTAGAATCCACCAAAGCAATAACAGAATTGGGACACATTTCAACAGCCTTTTCTGCCGGGGTGGGGGAGCTGGACGGATTTGGCGTGGGGGGGGGGGGCTGGTGGAGAGACTTGCAGGGAGGCACGCATTCGCGAGCGGTGCCTCTGTGCCAGCTCAGCGCTTGCAATGCCAGCGACCATCGCTAGGCCCAGCCCTGCCGTTCGTCGGGTGCAGGGACGTGACGGGACCGCCGCGAGGGCTGGTTCTTTATTCTATTGTTCCCACTCGTCAGAAAGGGCTCCTAGCGAACATATCCTGCTAGTCCCAGCTTTCCCGCTGACATGGAGACCTCTGCTTTGCTGTCGCTTTTCAGGACGGCGGTTTGGGCCCATGCTAAGACCTTCTTCACAGTATCTACCAGACCGGCAAAGCGCTGAGCCAGCCGTTCGGTTGGGACGTGTGGAAGAGTGGAGGGAAAGAGATTTGCTCCTACCCAAGTGGCCGCACACTTCGCTGAAAGCTGGAAGCACCGGCGAAGTGCACACTCTTCCTGCCTGACTCCTTGGCGGGTGCTTTTCAAACACTGTTACTTGGACGAGTCACTTGGGGCCCTTTGTTAAAATACAGTTTCTGATTTAGAAGATCTTGGTAGGGCCTGACACTCTGCATTCTTCAGGGGCTCCCAAGGGACACAGCAGCTGTCTGGACCACACCTGGAGGAGCAAGGGGTAGATCATTGCTCTTCACTGCAGCTGCATATTAAAACCACCTGGGGAGCTTGAAACACTTGAACTTCACTAAGAGCATAAGTCTTCCATGTTCTCACTACAAAAAAAGGTGCCTGTGTGAGGTGATGGATATGTTAACTCGATTGTGTTACCATTTCCCAGATATACCTGTATCAAATCATCACAGTGTACACCTTTAAAAACATGTTGTACAATGTAAATATATACCATTTTTATTTGTCAACGGTACTGCAGTAAAGATGAGGGGAAACTAATTAGGCCGGCTCCCCCACCCCCAGATATTTTGATTTAATTGGTCTGGGGTAAGACTGGGCTTTTTTTTTTTTAAGTAAGCTTTTCAGGTGATTTTTATGGGCAGCCAGGATTGAGAACCACTCACCCAAGCAGCTGTGAGGAGGGACATAGGCTGTAGCCAGGGACATTGATTCAATGCTGTAGGGTTATGACCAAGATGAGAAATTCAGTTTGTGATCAGTGAACGTATTTAGTCCATATGGTTTCAAATACTTCATTTTACCTCACATTCATTCAATCATCAAATATTTATTGAGGCATCACATGGTGCTGGGCACTGAGCTAGCTACTAAGGATGCAGCAGTGAGTAAGATTGATGTGAAGCTGGCAGTCTCGTGGTGTAGGTGACAGTAATCAAATAATCGCCAAAATAGATGCAGACGCACAATTGGAAAGAATCTGATTTAACATGTACCTGGGCAGAGTAAGGGCAGGAAAATGACAATCAATCACCTGCAATCTGAAGGATGAATTGTCACTAATAGGTGGAAGGGGACGGGTTCTAGGCAGAGAGACTGGAAGTAGGGCAATGTGGCCAGAATGCAGCTAGGGTGGTCATGGGGCAAGATGGAGCTTGAGAGGTAGAGAGGTATCTATGTAGATCACAGGTCCCCAGAAAATTAAAATCCCCAGGGTACTTAAAAAAAAAATAGACCCATGCTTGGGTTCCAACCCTGAGGTTCAGTTTTACTGATCTGGAATAAGAGTGTGCACTCAACAGACCCCGGGTAGGAGGGGTCAAGGCTGAGCTCTTCAGGGAGTATGCAGAGGGTAGGCTTCTGTGCTGTGGATTCAGATTCGGATCTGGGTGCTCTGGGTACCAAGACTGGTAACACAAGTAGGGGAGCTGGGATTTTTCTTTTTTTTCAAAATGGACATGCGTGCCTTTCATAGTGCCTAGACAGAAGGCCACTGCCCACCTCAAGCCAAGGAACTGCTTGAGAGCAGGGCCAATGCATTGCTTCAAGAAACAGCTGTGGATCAGCTCAAGTGTTTGAGCAAGTATGCAGATGAACTTCCAGAATAATGGGCCTTGGAGTGTGAAAACATGACATTAGGCTGGACGGTTGGAAGATCTGATGTTTGAGTAGCATGACCTTGGGGCTGGGGCTGGAGCCGAGCCAGCATTCTAGCCAGAAGGAAGAGGCAAGGTAAAGGCGGGAAGGTGGGAGGGGCGTAGCACTCCCAGGGGACAGTGAGCCATCTAGTCTAGCTGGTACGGGTGTTCAGGAAGGAGTTTGAGACCCCACTGCCTGTTCTGATCCCACTGGTCCTACTGCTCATTTGACAAACCAATTCATAAACACATCATAGTATTAGAAGGTGACACTGTTGGGGAGAGGGGTGCTCCGGTCCAAGAGTGACTAGAAAGGGTCTGCTCTGTCAGACTTAGGCTCAAACTTGCAAATGCGTAGGCTCCCCTTGGAAGGAGTCACCCGGGAGGGCTGGTGCCCATTGCAACGGGGCATGTGGCCTCATTTTTTGTGCCACGGACCCCTTAGCCGTCTGGTGTTGCCTACGGGCACCTTCTCAGAACAATGCTTTAAATGCATAAAATAAAACATAAAGGATTATAATGGAAACCAATTATACTGAAATACAGCTATCAACATATTTTTAAAATGTGTAGTATAGATGCCTCATTATTAGCACGTGAAATAACAAGATCTAGCAGTGGGGCGCCTGGTGGCTCAGTCGGAAGAGCACACGACTCTTGATCTCGGGTTTATGAGTTCGAGCCCGATGTTGGGTGTAGAGATTGATTAAATACATAAAACTTAAAAAAAGGGGCGGGGAATCTAGTCTTAGAACCATTTCAAAATAGTGATGAATATATTGATACTTGAAGAAGAGATCTACTTCAAAATATGTGTGATTTCTATCGGGGGCCAAGTCACCCACAGGTCCTCGGGTGTTCTGGTGGATTGTTGCCTGCATTCACGATGGAAGGAAGTGCTAAAATGTAGTTACCAAGAGAGCAGACGTAAACAGGCAGTGTTCCCTATCCAAGTTCATGAACCCTCTGAATTCTAGCCACAGACCCCTTAGAAGACCAGGGACCCACGTAGCCTTCCTGATGCCCTTCTGTGGGAATCACCCTTTGCCTCAAGTGCCCTCACTGGAGCTCTCATTGGTGAGGGGCAGGGGTGGAGCTGCCGCCCTGCCTTCTCTCCTCTACACTCTTAGAGCCCGCGTCATGTGGCTTTCTCTTGTGGCAGGTGGAGGGCTTTCCATCTCCAGTAGGGTTCCTCTTTCCACATGTGTCAACTGCACATCTGTTGAGCGCAGGGCTCTGCACTATGCCTCCGCTGCTGGAACAGTGGCCACAGAGAGCAGAGAGAGAGAGAGAAAGTTATTAGTAATAACACCTACCACTTACCAAACCCTTTTTACATGCCAGGTCCTGTGCGGACACCTGATTCAGTAAAGATTTCCTGAGCGCCTGCTCTGTGCCAGGCACTGTTCTAGGGGCTGTGGGGATGGCAGGGAATAAGACAGCTAAACTCCCAGCTCTCATGAAGCTCACACTCTAGTGGGCAGGACAAATGGCTCTAGAGAGTAAATAGGTAAATGACGCAGCATGCCAGCTTGTGGGAAGTGCTTTCGGGAAAACAAAGGAGAGATGGGGGAGGTAGAGTACCTCTCAGGAAAGGTGGGTGCAGTGTCAAACGGGGTGACCATGGAAGGTCTCAGTGAGGAGGTGGACATTTGAGACCAGACCTGAAGCAAGTGAGGGGTGAGCCTTTGCAGGCATTTGGAGGAAGAGCATTCTGGGCGGAGAGAGAGCAGCTTTGCCAAGACCCCAAGGCCGGAACACAGAGGAGGCCTGTGGGGCTGGAGGAGAAGAGTGAGCAGAGGAGTAGCAGATAAGGGCAGAGGGGAAGTGGGAGGATTTGAACGGAGCGCCCCCCACCCCCACCCCAGCAACGCTGCTAAGGGATAATAGCATTATTTCCATTTTCAAACGGGGCATATGGCTCAGGAAAGCTAAGTGCCTTGACTGGTGAGCGACAGAGTGGAAACTTGGAGGCCTCACGCCTTCTCCTCCTCCTGTGGCCCCAGGCTCAGAGAAGGGTCAGCATGTTCTTTACTTCCTTCTGCTGCTTCCAGACTATTGTTCCTTTGTCATTTCCCAAGGACCGTACACTGTTCTGTGTACCAACTCCTCCTTGCTGTCCACCAACTTTATCCAGCAACGCCACTTCATTGAGCACGTGCTAGGTGCCAGGCACTGTTTTAGATGCTGAGAAGAAAACGACGAATAAGAAAAGTCAGCTCCTTGGGCGCCTGGGTGGCTCAGTCTTTGAGCATCTGCCTTCGGCTCAGGTCATGGTCCCAGGGTCCTGAGATTGAGCCCCGCATCAGGCTCCCTGCTCGGCGGGAAGCTGGCTTCTCCCTCTCCCTCTTCCTCTCCCCCTGCTTGTGTTCCCTCTCTCGCTGTGCCTCTCTCTGTCAAATAAATAAATACAATCTTTAAAGAAAAAGAAAAGAAAAAAGTCAGCTCCTTGCTGTCATGGAGCTTTTTATTCTAGTGGGTGGGGGGAGACAGGTACATAGGAAAATAAAAAAAGAAAATAGTCTTTAGTAATCAGAGCCACGCAGAGAGGAGAGAGTGACCGCTTTATAGAAGCTGGGTGGAAATGGCTTCTCTAAGGAGATGACATTTAAATTGAGATCTGGGGGAGAACATTCCAGACAGCGGGAGGTACTGAGCAAAGGCAAAGGAGGGTAGGAGCTTGGCACGGTAGAGGAACAGAAGGCAGGAGGACAGGGAGCGATAGAGGCCAGGGTGGCCGTGCAGGGGCCAGCTGGGGCAGGGCCTCGTGGGTTAGGAGCACACGGGGGTCCCCTGGAGTGACTGAAGCAGGGGGGAGGACACAGGATGGTTCATATTTTCAGATCGTGCTGACTTCTGCACCTATGTAGAAAGCGGGAGATGGAGAAAAGTGAAAAGATTCAGGATGTGTTTGGAGATACAGTCAAGCAGACAGGCTGATTGAACGTAGGGCGTGAGGGAAAGCGTGGATTCAAAGACAGCCTCGAGCTTTTCAAGCCCCTGTTGGAGCAGCTGCGTGGCTGGTGATGCCATTTGCAGACCCGAGGAAGGCTTGGGGGAAGTGTCAAGAGTTCCACTGTGAACAGGTTCGCCTGGGATAGTAATGTCAAACAGGCAGCGGGATTCAGGAACCTGCGGTTCCAGAGAGCAGTCGAAGCTGGAGAGTCAGAAATACAGAAACCACACCACTGTGCATATGGACCGGTGCAGAACACAGTGCCTGCCATATGGCACATGGTCTAGAAAATTTTGGTTGGTTGAGTGAATGAATGGATAAAATGTGTTCTTAGAGCTCTGGAATCAGACAGACTTGGGTTCGGATTTAAATCCTGGTTCTGCTACTTACTAGCTGGACCTTGAACATGTTATTAAACATCCGAGAGCCCCAGCTTCCTCAGCTGTAGAGTGGAGAGAGCAACGGTAAACTATCTCGTGGGGCTTACTAAATAAGCCATGTGCAGCGTTTAGCACAGTCAGGGGGCGTGCTGAGCACTCAGTAAGGTGGTGGCTGTTTTCATAGTCAAAGCATGATGTAGGCCCCAAGAGGGCCAGGCTTGAAGGGACATTTCAGAAGGCAGTCCCAGAGGCTGGGTCAATGTAGCTGGGCTGTCGTGTGACAGGCAGTAAGCCTCACGGTTAGGTGTTGCCCTCTTGAGCCAAAACCGTCCAGGTTCATAATCCTGGTTGAGCCACTTACTGGCTTTATTAAACTCTATGTGCCTTGGGGTTTTAAAAAAATTATTGATATTTAATCTCTAAAATAGGGATAATAATAGACCTACCTCACTGAGCTGTTGTGAAGGATTAAATGAGATAATCCATGGAAAAGGTTGAGGACAGTGCCTGGTGCATACCAAGGGTTCAATAGGAAGGAGCTATTATCACAGGGACACAGGAGGGAGGGAGCTGTAAACAGGCTTCAGCTGTGCCCTTGACCTCCCTCCAGAGAAGACAGTATTCAGCCCTGGCCCGACAGCAGAACCCATTTTAAATAGCTCGGCCCTCCCAACACTAGCTTCCTATTTCTCCTCGGCTGCAGCCTTCCAGTCTTTGCAACTCTCTGACTAGCATGTGAGCCTTTGCCAGGGTTGGTGTGGAAAAGGCCAACTCCTCCACTCGAGGACTGCAGAAACACAGCCCCCTTTCACTCCAAGGGAGGTGCCAGCCACAGGCTACGGGCAAAAGGAGTCCAGGTCCCTGAGCTGCCTGAAGTTGGGTAGGAGCAGAGAGAAATAACCGACTGAGACAGTCCCAGAGGGCCTGCAGGCTTCTTTTCTGCTCAAATGCTCCCTTTGTTGCTAAGAAGCAAACCTACCCCATCCCCACTGGCACCAGCCTGCCCATTGTTTTCCTAAGAGACCATCCCAAGCCAAGAGCTAGGACTACCTCTGTCTTACAGAAATGGCAGCCTGGAGATGCCGTTGCAGTGGGAGTATCATGTAACCCAAATTCTCCACAGCTAAAGACTCGAACAGGTCAGGTGTCCTGGGCAGACCCATAAAAGGCCCAAAGGAAGTCACTGAAAGCCTTTGGCCTGACTTTTCTCCTGCACTCAGCTACCTGTGGTGATTATGGCTCGAGGCCCTGACATCTGAACAATGGGCACAAGGCTAGTCTAATCTCAGCTCCATTTGAGCAAAGTGGTGAGCCTTGTGGGTTTGTTCCAGAGGGGGGGAAAGCATGAAATATCCTACCAGGAAGATAGAGCAGGGATTTGATAAATAGCTGGTCTTTCAGGTAGGTGGAGGTGGATGGGTCTGAATTGGAAAGGGCCAGAGGGGCTTGTTTGGTACTTTGCAGCTTTGGACTCTGAACCTGGCGAGGAGACTGTGTGCCACTGACTTGTCCCCCTCCCCCTCCTGTCTCCTCCCCTTGTCAGGTACCTCCTTGGGGCTTTTCATCACCTCAGTGCTCACCTTCCACTTGGCTGAGAAAGAGGAAGGATTCCCCAACTCTGTCTTCATTCACACATTTTTCTCTCTAGAACCTTCTCTCAGCATGTCTTCCGCTCAATCATTCTCCCTTTGCTTAGGGATAAAGTTCCAACTTCTCTGAGGCATATCACCACAAAGGAATTTTTAGAACTAGAAAGGGCTTTCTAAATCATTTCATCCTACTATCTTGTCTTTACAAATAATGAAATCAGGGTTCAGAGACAAGTTTCCTGCCCAAGGCCCCACAGCAAGTTGTTGCCAGGGCCAGACCTAGGAACCCAGCTCTCCCAACTCCCAAACCAGTGTTCTTTGCACAACAGTACTCTGCTTTCACCAACCTCGTTTGTCACAAAGCCAAACCTTAGTGACTTAAGACGACAGCACTCATTTTATTAGTCTCGTGGTTTCTGTGGGTCAGGAACGGGGGAAAGGCTCAGCTGGGTGGTTCAGGCTCAGGGTCCCTCAGAAGGCTGCAGTAGGAGAGTGACTGGAGCTGGAGGAGTGGGGGCTGGGGAGGATGGGGCTGGGGCAGCTGGGAACAACCAGGCATCTCTCTCTCTCCATGCAGTCTCAAAGACTCTTCCTGTGATTTCTCCATGGGAGTTAGTTTGGGCTTCCTCCCAGCATGGTGGCTGTCCAGTGACTCACACAGTGGCTCAAGGCTTCAGGAGTGAGTGTGGCAGCAAACAAGGCGGAAGCTGTAACCCCTTTTACGACCTAGCCTCCAAAGTCACTTAGCCTCATTTAGGCCATAATCATGAGCCTACCCAGCTTTGAGGGGAAGGACCATGGCCCCTGTGTCTCAGTGGGGGTAGTGTCAGAGTCACATTGTAAGAAGTGCCTGTGGGATGAGAGATCTGTTTGCAGCCATCTTGGAAAAATACTACCTGCCACCCCAATCTTACTTCCCACTTTTCCCTCAGACGAACCTTCTGCTTCAGCCCGCCGGGCTCCTCCAGTCCCTTCAGACAGCCTTCTGCTATCTTGGTTTTTTTCCTAAAGACTCCCTTGAGCATCACAAGCCGCAGTTTCACCCATTCAAGGCTATAGACACTTGCGTGTTTAATAGGCCAAAGAGTTGCTCCACACCCGGTCGGGGCCAGTCTGACCAGTGGCTGTGGGTTTCCACATCTGGGCCCTAACCATCTGGCTTCTGTTGGCCAAACCGTCCTCCTCATTCTTCCAGGGTTACAGACTGTCAGGTTCACATGGCTTCTGGACATAAAAGGCTAGACGTAGTGCAGTGTCTCTTCCGAGGTGGGCGCAGGTGCACGCCCGATGCTTATCACAAGGCCCTGGCAGTCTGGGGAGCAGTGGCAATCAAAGGTGTTGGCAAAAGCCTTTGGCTGGGAATCAGGGAACCAGGGTCCCTCCACCAGCATTCTGGCCAATTTGATGCACGCATGACCTGAAGCAAACCCCTTGATCTCTCAGTGGGCCTCAGTTTCCACATTTCTGCAATATGAAACCTAGAGCTTGCCCTTCCTACTTTGTGATAAGCAGATAAAAGATAGGAAGCCCCCTTGAGAGCGGAAAATGTTTTTAAATGCTCATGATTCTTGTATTTGTTTCTTCTCTCAACTACCTCTTCCTTCTTCACCAGCATGGAGACTCCAGGAAGTAGGTGAGTTGGTGGGTGAATGGTTCTGGAACTGGTATTGGTCAACAGCCTTTCCCTAGACACATATGGTAGGATTCAGGAGGGCGGGATTTTGCAATATGACCATTCCCCAGTCTCTAAAGGGCTCATCCTGGGCAGGAGCTGAGGCTGAGCAAAGGGCTCAGTTCAGAGCTAACAATTTCTCCCTGTCCTGCTCCAAAACCCCCCAGCCTATTCACACTCCCAGGGAACATGCCACATCTGGAAGAAGGTGCTGCCTCTACCCCCCAGTTAGAAAGTGAGGCTACTAATTAGCTGTGTGGCCTTGGGTGAATTCCTTCCCCTCTCTGAGTCTTCATTTCCTTAGAAAACAATGGTCTCATCACCACCCCTGCTGCTAGAGAAGAGTTTATTTCTTGGCTTCATCATATCTATTGTGCAGGGGTGGCATGTGGTCTCTCTGGAGCTGGAAAGCATTAAGTCAGAACAGTCTTCACCAAAACAATACATGGTTTCCCCCAAATAAAAGGGCCTCCCCCCAGGCTCCTTCACCTCGTGGGACCTAAGACGGCTGGCTGAAGCAGAGTGTGGGCCCAGGAGTTAGCGGACCAGAGAGGCAGTTCTGGTCATGTGATGTGACCTTGGCTAAATCAGACAATCTCAAACCCTTGGAGCTAGAAGGCACCTACCAAAACCCTCAAGCATAGCAGTTGTCAGCCTCCAGAATGAACTTCCTGGATGACATTCACATGGGGGACCCACTGCCACTCCAAGGTTCGGGGCAGTTCTCTGTCAGCTGAAACTTCATCTCTCTCTTCCTCCCACTCTAGAAAGCATACCACGTCTCTCAACTTATGAGACTGGTGCAAGTGCACAAAGGCTGGTTGTCACAGCATTATTTTTAACGTGAAAACTCAAAGCCACCTAAATATCCACCAGCAGGGGATCGGTTAAATAAATTACAAGACAGCCATTATTATGGGATGTTATGCAGAGATTTTTTTCTAAGTGCAGTAGGCATAAATACGTGGATATAGGAAATTACCCATGACATATAGTTAAGTGGGAAAAAAAAACAAGCCATGGAACAATATGTATGACACAATAGATATGTTACACGCAACTATCATTTTTTTAAGATTTTTAAAAATTTATTTGAGAGAGAGAGTGAGAGAGAGAGAGCGTGTGTGCAGTGGGCAGGCAGAGGGAGAGGGAGAAGCTGACTCCGAGCTGAGCAGGGAGCCCAATGTGGGGCTGATCCCAGAACCCAGAGATCATGACCTGAGCCAAAATCAGACACTCAACCGACTGCACCACCCAGGGGCCCTGCAACTATCTATTATTACAAGTAGGTTCATATACATGTAATGTATGTACTGTATATATGTTAGAGTCCTCCAGAAAAACAGAACCAATAGAATATAGAGATAGAGAGACAGAGCTTTATTTATTTTTAAAGATCTTATTTATTTATTTGAGAGAGAGAGAGAAAGCATATGAGATGGGGGGAGGGTCAGAGGGAGAAACAGACTCCCTGCCGAGCAGGGAGCCCGATGCGGGACTCCATCCAGGGACTCCAGGATCATGACCTGAGCCAAAGGCAGTCACTTAACCAACTGAGCCACCCAGGCACCCGAGATACAGAGATTTATTATGAGGAACTGGCTCACGCAATTATGGAGGCTGAGAAGAGCCACAGACTGCCATCTGCAAGTTGGAGACCCAAGAGAGCCTGTAGTATAATTCCAGTCTGAGTCCAAAGGCCCGACAACCAGGGGAGCTCATTAATGGTCTAAGTCCCAGTCCCAGGGCAGGAGAAGACCAATGTCCCAGCTCAAGCAGGCAGGCAGAAAGGGAACAAGTTGGCCCCTTCTCCACTTTTTATTTTATTCAGGTTTCTTCAGGATGATACCCACCCACACTGAGGAGGGCGATTAACTTTGCTAGGTCCACGAATCCATGTACCAATCTCATCTGGAAACACCCTCACAAATGCACCCAGAAATGATGTTTAATCTGGGCACCCCATAGCCCGGTCAAGTTGACATAAACAATGAACTATCATAGTAGGCAAGTACATAGACAAAAGCTTAGGATACCCAAAACCCTTAAAGGTGATTACCTTCAGAAAAGGGCCTGGGATGAGAAAGGAAGCTCAAGGAGTTCTTCCAAAATACCTGAAGAGTTTGGATTTTTCCATCGTGAATTTATTCATCAGTTTATTCTCTAATTAAAAATGCAATTTTGGGGCACCTGGCCAGCTCAGTCGGTAGAGCATGTGACTCTTGAGCTTGAGGTGGTGAGTTCGAGCCCCACGATGGGTGTGGAGATTACTTAAAAATAAAATCTCTTAAAAAAAAGCAATTTAACAATAAAGCAGATGAAAAGGGACACAGAAACAGATTAGTGGTCCCCAGGGTAGGGATGGCAGGAGGGAGGGGTGGGGGCAATGCTGAAGGAGCCGCGCCAGGGAGCTCTTTTATGGTGGCAGTTACGCAAAACGACACATGTGATAAAATTGGCTAGAACTATACACATGAACATGCACATGCACAGGAGGGCATGGAGAGACCTCATGAAATCTGAATAAAGTCTGTAACCCAGCCACTGATATTGTACCAATGTCCCTAACTTCGCTGGATTTGACATTATGCTATAGTTATGTGAGATGTTATCACTGGGGACGGCTGCATGAAGGGTACATGGGGCCTCTCTGTACTGTTTTTGCAACTTGCAAGTCTATAATTATTTGAAAATAAACAAGAAAGGAGAGACACAGAGATCTTTTTGAATTTTTTAAGGTGATAGAATGTTTCCTCTCTTGAACGTGGTGGTGGTGGTTACATGACTATACATTTGTTAAAACTTATTGAACTGTACATGTGAAAGGATGAATTTTAATGAATGCAAATTATGCCTAAAACCCAATTTTTATACAAACCTCACACCAGAGGACAAATGGATGGGAGTGATACTACTGTAGGAAGAACTGCTCTAACTTATTATTTTTTTTAGTGTTTTTTTTTAAAGATTTTATTTATTTATTTGACAGAGAGAGACAGAGCGAGAGAGGGAACACAAGCAGGGGCAGTGGGAGAGGGAGAAGCAGGCCTCCCGCGGAGCAGGGAGCCTGATGCGGGGCTCGATCCCAGGACCCCGGGACCACGACCCGAGCCGAAGGCAGACGCTTAACAACTGAGCCACCCAGGCGCCCCAGAACTGCTCTAACTTATTAACACAAGTAAATCATTCACAAACTTTTGCATTTTATGTTTAACAAAAACTTACCTCAACACGCTGCACAGTAAACAGCAATGCTTACACTGGGGTCCCCATCAGATGATCGGCTTCCCCCAGGGATGGGGAAGCCCTCACTTATACTGGAGCCCATACCAACTATAATACAGAGTTCTGTGTGAGGTGACTGATTAGCTGTGTGGCCTTTGCTGGATTACTTCCCCTTCCTTCCTTGCCTCTTCTAGCTTCTGGTGGCTCCTTGGCTTATGGTGGCATAACCCCAACCTCTGCCACGTGGTCTTCCTCTCTGTGTGTATCCCCGTGTCCTCTCTTCTTTTTATGAGGGTATCAGTCATTGAATTTAGGGCCCGCCCTACTCCAGTATGACTTCATTTTAACTAATTACATCTGCAAGGACCCCATCTCCAAATAGGGCCACATTCTGAAGTTCTGCATGGACAGGAATTTGGGGGGGACACTATTCAACCCACTATAGGTAGCAATACTTTCTCCTAACCCCTTTGTGAGAGCCCAGCAAGATAGCGTGGGGCGGGGCTTCTCAAACAGTAAAGTGCACCGAACCACCTGGAGATCTTGTTGAAGGGCTGACTCAGATTCTGCCAGCCTGGGGTGGGTCTGCATTTCTCAAAAGGTCCCAGGAGATGCTCTTGCTGCTCCTCCATGCTTTGAATAACAAGGATGTAGGTGAGAGAAAGTGCTTTAAAAACAGATGTCTGTAGGCTTATCCATTTCTTTTGTAATGAGCTTTTCTGAAGCTCCCCGGTTTCCCCACCCACCTGGCTGTCCTACAAACTGCAGAAGGTAGAATATAAGTTTTCATTTGGGCTTCCCCCCCCTGCCCCCGCCAAAAGCAGACTCAGAGACAAGGACTGGGGTTTAGGTAGTTTTGGGGGGCGCGAGGTGGTCATGTGAAGCACACATTTGGAAGTAGGGAACGAGAAAAGGAAGAGAAGCCAACAAAGAGAGAGCTAAATAGCACGTGGCCCTGGGGGCAACAGGGGCCCCATCCGGATGGGGATTGGCTCTTCAGAATTGGCTGGCGGGATGACTGGAATGGGGTAGGGGGCAAGGGCATTTTCCCAGTGATTCCCATCCCCCCCACCCCCGCCCGTGGCCCTGAGGGTCGGGTTCCTGCGTCCAGCTGTGCAAGCTCCCCAGGCTGCAGGCACTGGAGGTCGGATGCTGGGACATGCTGGAAACAGCCTTCTCCTGCAGCTGCAGGTGACCTCAGCTAGGCTATGGGGGAGGGCAGGATCATCATCTTCGGCTCCAGAGGGCTTCCAGGTTTGCACGTCACTTGTGTCTGTACCGTTCTATTTTGAGGGCATGAGCTACCCAAGTGAGCTCTCACTTACAGTTAAGATTATGACTGTCACCCATCCCCAGCGGACACCTTGCCCACAAGGGTGTCATGGAAGAATCTGTGGATGGCCTGCCGAAACCCACATGCACTTCCCCTCCCCTCCCAGGATCTGCTTTTGTGTGGGTACAATCCTTTACCCTGTGGGTATGTGGTGGGGAGAACTCACCCCTGTGGTAGTGGAATTATGCTTCAGAGTCCCCTTAGGAAGAGAATACTTCCCTCTCTCACAGTCCCTACCTTCACCTAATCCAATCAATCCCTGCCCTTGACATTCAGTGTCACATTTCATGCACACCACAACCCTACAAGCTAGTTGCTATGATTGTCTTCATTTTATAGCCAAGGAAACTGAAGGCCAGAAAAGCTAAGTCACTTGCTCAAGGTCACTCAGTAAGTGGCAGAAGTGGGATCCAAATACAGTCTCTCTGATTCACTGTGTTCTGTGGATTCCATAGGTGAAACTAGGTAGCAGGCCCCAGTGAGATTTAAATATAAATGTAAAGTACACTTCTCTAACTGTCAAATGAGAACAGTGAGAAGAATCACTTTTATTTGTACACAACCTTTTTAAAAAGATTTTATTTATTTATTTTTGTGAGGGAGAGAGAGAGAGAGAGAAAGAGAGAACGAGCGGGGGGAAGGGGCAGAGGGAGAAGCAGACTCCCTGCTGAGGGAGTCCGATGTGGGACTTGATCCCAGGTACCCTGTACACAACTTCTAAGTCTTAGTATAATCCAATGGGTCCATTAGGGTGTGACTCTTCATTTTGAAAAATAAGTTATTGCAAGGAACATACATTTATTCCCTTTTATAAGTTAGTGTCTATTTACTTTCTTCTGTGTTGGTATTCACTGGGATAGATGCATTTTTTTCTTAGGTAATTGGTAAATGAATAGATCCAGACTCTAATAAGCAAATGATGCCATGGAGAAATGAAATAAATATTCAATGATTCAAAATCATTAGTTTAAAATTTTTCACCAAAGAATTTCCTCAACCAGTGATTTTTCACAGTGCATCAAATACAGGATTCCACTCCCACACACATTTCAGGAATACACTTACTCACAAAATAAGAGAGATCCACCCTCCTGTGTGTTTGGGGCCATTTTCCTTCCCTTTCCCGGCAGCGAACTCCCTGCGAGTGGGGATAGTGGAGATTCTTTCCCACATCAATTTCCCTGCACATCACATGGACAGGGCCATAGGTATGAGCACAGAGAGGTTTTGAACCCCTGAGTTTGGGTAAGCCAGCCCTTGGGAAATGATCCCATAAGCTCTCAGAGAAAAGGAAAAGAGAATGTGGGGTGGGAAATGTGAGCTTTTCTGCATTTCTTCAACTCTGGCTTCTTTCTTTCTGCACACTTGATCACTCACTGCAGAGAACATGGAATAGAAGAGGCCCCACTCTCTGCCTTGAAGGATCAGACAGTCCAGTCAGAGAGACAAGTGGAACACACTGGGAAGAATTCATGTACGCTACAAGAGAGCTGAAGAACAGTGCAAGAGCAGGAGGCTCTGATGGAAGTGCTGAAGGGGCTCCAGGGAACGGAGAGATAGGTGAGGGCTGAGAGCAAAGTAGATGGCATGAAAAGAGCACTGGGCTGGGAGTCAGGAGACCTGGGTTCTAGCTCAGTTCATCGCTCAGTCCTCTGTGTCACCCTGCACAGTCACTCCTCTCTCGCAGCCCCACCCTCCACCAGCTTGCAGTGTGGCAGGGGACACGGAGCCAGAACTCCTACAGGTGCATCTGATACCCCAGGATCAAGGAGGTGCCGTCATGCACCCAAGCAACATGTTCTGAGCGCCGTGCCGGGCACTGGGAGGCCGAAGTCACGCAGCCATGCTGAGACAGCTGTAGGTCCCCAAACCCGCCCGCTTACCCTTGCTTTTGCACCTTTGCTTGTGCTGTTCCATCCTCCAGCATCACTGGCTTCATTTTATCCAACTGGAAAACTCTTGACCCTTCAAACACCTGGTCAGGAATCAACTCCTCTGGGAAGACTTCCATCTGAGTTCGGGCCGCTATAACAGAATACCAGGGGCTGCAGGGCTTAAACAACACATTTTGTCCCTCATAGTTCTGGAGGCTGGAAGTCTGAGGTCAGGGCACCATTGTGGGCCAAGTCTTGAGGACTCTGTCCCCAGTTTGCAGGTGGCCATCTTCTTGTTGCATCCTCACATGGCAGAGAGGAGGGAGAAACAGGAAGCAAGCTCCCTCTTGTCTCTTCTTGTAAGGACGCTAATCCCCTCGTGAGGGCTCCATTCTTGTGAACGCATCACCTCCCAAAGGCTTTACTTCCTAATACCATCATATGAGGGGTTATGATTTCAAAATATGAATTTGGGGAGAACAAAACCTTTGGTCCGTAATAACTTCTGAGCTCCCTTTCTACCCTCATGCCCCAGTGAGACTACTTACCTCCCCTTCTGAGCTCCTAACACTGAGTTCTATCAGTGTCCCCTTACACTGGACTGAAATTGTCTCTGGGCCTCCCACCTAGCTCTCCAACTCAACTGTAAGCCCCCCGAGGAGAGGAACCAAGAGTTATCTTTGTACCCCGTAGTGCCATAGGGATGGGCCTAGAGCAGTAGCTCCTTCAGTGAATGTTGAATCTCACAGAATCAAAATCAAACTGAAACTAGGATCTTCAGCTCCATTAGACAGTCACCCTTGGTAGAGAGGGAGCTGGGAAGCGTGACCAGCTGGTGAGCTTTGCTAACTGTGGCAGACCAAGAGGTTCTGAGAGACATTTTACCAAATGGCGTATTAGAGAAGAGTCTATAATGGAGACCAGTGCTCTGTTGCCACCCCCTTTCGCCCCTTTCTCAGGCTCTGGGTTGGAAACCTAAACTCCAGAGGGGCCCCTTTTCAAAACCAGGACCAGCCATAGTTTGGCCGCTGCAAAGCCCACTGGGCTGAGGATCCCCATTGTCTTAGTTCAGGCTGCTACAACAAAAAGACCGTAGACTGGGTACATAGCAAACCTTTATTTCCCAGAGTTCTGGAGCTGGGAAGTCCAAGATCAAGGTGCTGGCAGGTCAGGCCTTCTCCACATTGTATCACCACATGGCAGAGAGCAGGGGGAGGGAGACAAGAAACAAACTCTCTCCTGCCTCTTCTTATAAGGGCACTAATCCCATCATGATGGGTCCACCCTCGTGACCTAATCACCTCCCAAAGGCCCCATTTCCCAATGTCATCACATTGAGGACTAGAGTTTTAACGTATGAATTGCAGGAGAGACACAAACATGCAGTCCATAGCACCCATCATGTTGCACATAGGCAATGCCCCCCCACCCGAAAATTGTGCCACACCATGGCCTAGCACCACAGACGAGCAGAGGGATGAAGCTGACCGGCCCTTGGTGGAGTGGCCTTCAGCTTCTGCTGTCTGTCTCCCTTATACTCAACCCCAGCTCTGTGCCGAGGGAGGAAGCAGAGGATAATAAAAATAGAAAGATCATGAACAGAATAGAAGGTATAGTCTACATGCTTTCAGAGCCTGCAAAATAAATAGAACACTCCAGAACTCAGGGTCCCTTTGATTGGTTAGGGGAGAAGTCCAGGCTAATGAGGACAACACTGTGGACCCAGCGTGGACCCAGCCAGCGTGCTTTCCACTGTTTTCCAGCCACAGGCTTTACTCTTCAGGGCCTTGTACATAAGCACAGGGGATAGCTTGTGACAGCTCAGCGGCCGTCCAGCCATTTCGACCACTAGAGCAGAAATCTGGGTATACGGGACAACATAGTCACCATGTTTTGGTCCCACCTTTCTGTGCTATCTTGGGAGTGAGGCAAATGTGACCCTTCCCAACCAGAGACGTCATAAACACCACAGGTCAGCCCTCTGGATTCCTCTAGAGGCCAGTTGGGGTCAGTTCAGCTGGGATAAGGAGGAAGAGCAGAGAAGAGAGCCCCGATGGAGGTCTGGCAGGAAAAACACCCCCCACCCCAAGAGAGACACCATGACACTGTGGCCAGGGCCAGAGACCAGGGCAGGGATAAGGAGAGGGGTCAGGAACAGCACCCTTCCGCACACAATCACTACCCCATCTTCACAAAGCAGGAAGGCCCAGGTCGGCTTCAAAGCCTGTGACAGGGACAACAAGCAGGTGAGAGAGGGAGCAAACATCTGGGATAAGCTTCTAGAGCAGTGTCTTTGCAAGCGCCGTGGCTTGTTTATTAGTATGACTTTCCACGCCCACTGCCACCCTGGAGTTCAGGGCCCTAGAGTTGGCCTGTGGATAGGATCCGGGCTTAATCTGCAACAGTCTGGGGGCAGCCTCAGTCTGTGGCCGGCAGCCCAGCGCAGGCCCCATCTCCAAGGCCAGGCTGCCTGGGCCCACAGGCTCAACTTCATTAACACCAAGCTCTGACCGGCCAGAGTGACCAACCCCAGGCTCAATCTCCAGGAACAGCTTCATTTAAAACTTTATCAGATGCCAGTAAACTGCACACTAATGAAATCCACAGATGAGCTAAAACTGGACTGTTCAGAATCAGCCAAGACTGAGACTGAGTCTCCAGAGGGCCTGAGAGGTTAGAAATATGGTGAGGAAATAACCCAGTGAAATTCGGCCTGGACAGAAGCCAGCTAACCTCGTGTGCACACTGCCAGATTCTCCCACAGCTATTGGGAGGCGGGAGGGTGTGGAGAGCAACAGGGCTCAGGGAGACAGAAGGGTGGGATGTGGCAGGGGTTTGGGGTAGGTGGCCCCACCCCAGTCATTTGGGGGTAAGTCTGTAGAGACAGCACATGCAGCAGGGAGTCAGCTCCTGCCCATATGGGCCGGAGGGATTCTGAGGAGGCCCAGGTCGACCAAGGGGTTCCAGGGGGAGCAGAGCTTTAGGGGTGCTGGGCAGGAAGGATATTTTGGGTGACTCATGCTTGGGATAGTTTTGCATCAGGAATACCAAGATCTCTGGTACCCGCCTGTCCCCTGGGGAGCCCCACAGCTAGCCTAGACCCCAGGAAGAGCTTAAGGCAGCAGAAGATGGCAGTGATAAAGCCTCTAGAGTCAGACAGACCTGGGTCCCACTCCTAGCCCTGTTCTGAACTTGGAAACTAGTTATCTAACTTCCTTCAGCTTCAGTTTCATCTATAAAATGGGATGATATTTGACCTTCCTCATAGAGTGTCCCGAGGACAAATTAACATAATGCTTGTGGGGGCGCCTGGGTGGCTGAGTTGGTTAAGCATCCGACTCTTGGTTTCGGTTCACGTCATGATCTCAGGGTCATGAGATCGAGCCCTGGGATGGGCTCTATGCTGGGCATGGAGCCTGCTTAAGATTCTCTCTCTCCCTCTGCCCCTCCCCCCTCTCTCTCTAAAGAAAAGAAAGATAATGCTTGTGAAGTGATAAGCACAGGTCTTAGGACCCAGGGTCAGTCAAGAAGAGGAAGGTGGAGGAAACCAAGATTGTGCTGCGAGAGCCCTCACCATGGTGTCCTTCCATATTTCTTCCACTGACTGCCTGTCCTCTGGGGCTCCAGACCAACCCATTCTCTCCTTAGCTTGAAGATAACTGCCCCCTCCAAACACTGCTCTCTGCCAAGGCTCAGTTGCTGAAAAAACGGACACTGCCACATTCATGGCCGATTATAGTTGAATCTCTTACTTCATTCATAACTCCTGCATTCATGGAGTCCACCAGACCTTTAGCTAACACCCTAATTTTGAGCTTCGAGTTTTCCTCAAAGATTCATAAAACAAGTCCTAGTGTGTCACTTGTGAGTAACAGACAATATCTAAATGTCTGGGCTTATTGACTTCAGTTGATGTGGCCCAGTGAGGACCAAGTCTCTGGGTTCCATCCCAGTATGGACCACTTGCTTTCATTCTAGCCCTAGCCATGGACTAAGCCCTAATTGAACCCTAACTCTGGCCTTAACCTGAGCTTCGAACTTTCGTCTGCCTGCTTCAGATGGAGTATGAGAAAGCCTCAAGCCAAAGCCACCCTCAGTGATGGAAAAACAACCTAAAGACATCTCATGGGAAGGGTGCTGGCTTATTAGTTTGTTCTCTCCCATTTATAAGCCCTCACTGAATCTGAAGTGGCACAGAATAATCTTCCCCAAAGAAGGATAGAGCCTTGGAACCTTCCCTCTGGGCACTTGTAGTCCCAAGCTGGTCACGACAACAGCTAGGAGTGCAAAGGCAATGTGTTAATGGATAAGGTGTTCTCTCATGTTGGATCAAGACTCAGGGACCTGAAGGGGTTGATGCCACAGTGAGGATGATCCTGTGGGGGGGTGCCCGGGCTGAGCTGGGTGTAGAAAATATGTTGCTGCTCTCTTTATTCTTTCTTTCTTTCTTTTGAGAGCAAGCAGGAGGAGGGGCAGAGGGAGAGGAAGAGAGAGAATCCCAG
Organism: Eumetopias jubatus; assembly: GCF_037043125.1. NCBI lineage: Eukaryota > Metazoa > Chordata > Mammalia > Carnivora > Otariidae > Eumetopias > Eumetopias jubatus. The sequence continues at coordinate 19,651,038 of NW_028274817.1, read as the reverse complement.
GCAGTTTCCATGACCAGTGTGAGCCCGACACAGAGCTCGATCTCACAACCCTGAGACCATAACCTGAGTCAAAATCAAGAGTCAGACGCTCAACCATCTGAGCCACCCAGGCACCCCTGTTGCTGCTCTCTTATAGGCCCATGAAGTCTTTCTGCTTTCTCAGTGCACTCGGATTATGCCAACCTCCAACAAGAGGGCCAGAGGTAGGCCTGCTGGTAGGACCCACTGCTTGGGAACTTGGCCCAGCCCCCAGGAGAGAGACTTGGCCTCCATCTGGGCTGTCCCTTACCATGAGCAGTCCCAGCATGAGGCTAGGAAGTGTCCTGTTGGATTTCCCAGGCCAGTTCCACTTTCCAGTATGCAGGCCCTTGGTCAGACCATGTGTCCAGAGTTCTGGGCCAGAACATGTGTTCCCCATAAACAAGAAGCCTAGAAATGAAATGTGGAGTGGTTGGCTCCAGCCAGCTCTTGTCACCTCAGTTATTCCAATGTCCCCCTCAGTGTCAAAGTCTTCCCCAGCCAGCTGCAGCCGGCTATGTTCTTGCTCATAACTTCTTTTAAATGAGTCCTTATGTTTAACTATTTCAGAGTCAATCCTGGCTCCCATCTGCTGCCTAAGGAGCTGTGTCTCACCCTCAGGTTAGGAGCTCCTATGAGCAGGGCCTACGCTTTCCTCCTCTTTGTGCACCTCCCAGATGCTCTTTGTTGAGCGATTACTACGTAGTAGGCTCTGAGCTAGGGTGTTGCAGTAAACAAAACAAAGTTCCAGCCCTCATGAACCCAACATTCCGGTGGCGGACAAAGGAGATCACCGGGAGGGAAACCAGGAAAAGACATTTGTTCAACCAACAGGTACTGGACACCCGCTGTGCCCCAGGCTTTAGACTAGGTCCTAGAGGCACAATAGCAAAGCAGACCTGGTGGTTGGCCAGAAGCCCGCAGCCAGGTGAGGGCTGTGGCCACCCTTCAGAGGGAATGTTTTCTCCTGGGATCCTGGCTGAAGGTGGCTCCACTGGCCCTGCTCAGCTACCCACTACCCCCCGCCCCGTTCCTTCGCCCCTTTCCCACCACCAGCAACACAGGTCAGCTGAGGGCGCACAGGGAGCCATTCACCCATACATCTACAAGGAACCAGACTTGGCATGTCCTTGAAGGCCAAGGGGGAGGAAGAGGTAATTTCCAGGCCCAGAGCAAAGGGAGCAGAGCAGGGAGAGAAGCAGCCGCGGCCTTCCTTTGGGGGGGGTGTTGTTAATGTCTCTACCACCTGCACTGACCACCTGATGGGTGGGTAAATCAAAGCCCACAGCCCTTCCCCAGTGGCCCCCACAACCTACCTGCTCTAAGCAGACACTCCATTAAGGTGGGGGGCTGGGAGCCAGCACCCTACTCTGGAGCTTGAGGAGGCCCAGGCAGAGTGTCTGGCCTGGAGGTTCGCTGAAAGGGGAGAAACAGTTGCCTTGGGAACAAACCAGTGAGGACTGGTCCCAGGCAAGGGAGCAAGGGGACAAGCTAGAGATCCCAGGAGGCCCCAGGGCTGGTGTAGGGGGCACGAAGATGCACTGCTCAAATTGCCCTCCGAGAGTCGGCCACGGGGAGCAGAGTTCACTGACAGGCCCAGTTGCTGTGCTTTTGTACCTGTGGTGGTGTTCACACAAGGCCATGTTTCCCCCTGGCTTCTCCCAGCCAATGGCTGAGTGTGTCAGGGATGCCAGTCTCAGCCCATTCCTGCAACATGGGAATCTTCCAGTGGGCAAATCTTTTGCTCAGGGATTTCCCATCAATCTGGCCAAGATTTTCTCAGAACCGTGCTGCAGTCCAAGACTCTTCCTACCCAGGCCTCCTTCCTTGCCCCTCTCTCTCCTCAAGTGTCAGTCCTGCATGGTGGTAGGAAGGCTCTTCCTGCCTACCCCTGCTTCTGCCCCTGTATCCTTCACGGGTGTTCCCCCTCATAAGTCACTTGCACATTTAACCCCATCTTGACATCTGCCTCTCAGAGGACCCACTCTGACAGAAGGCAAAGATCCTGTTGGTGGGGACAAGTAGCCTCATAGATAGAGATGCCCCCTGCGGCCCAGAAAGTCCAGTACCTACTAGCAAGAGAGCACTGTTTTCCCAAGTCTGGGGAAGGAAGAGGAGTACGGGCTCTTTTCTGTTGGCCTAGAAGGGATCCCAGCCTCACAGCTCTGTCCTGCTGAGAAGAACCTCAGCTGAGAGGCCTCCAATTTCCTCAAGTAGAAGTCTTGGAAAACTCTCCCCCAACATGTTAAAATATTTTTTCTTTTGAACTCAAAAAAAGAAAGTCAGATGTACCTCGCTTTACCCAAGAACTGTGTCCTTGAGAAGTTGAGAGCAAATTAAATTGGGGGGAACCAGATCCTATTGTCCATGCCCCAGGAGCCTCACCATTATAAAAGGACTCTGCAGTCCATCAAAGTCCGTCAGCATGCCACACAGCTGAGCTGACAGCAGAGATGACAGTAAAGCTGTTGAAGAAGGGTCCCCTTTGACCTGCCCCAAGGCGTTTTTCCAAGGTGGGTAGGTATCCTGTGGAGAAGCCAAGCAAACAGTAATTGTGGCAGGTCCCTGCCTGGCCTTGGGGAGCTCCCAGCCCATCAGGGAGAGAGAGACAGCATCCAAATGGAGAACAACAGGCCGCAAAGGATGAATTTGAGTCCTATGTGCGCGGTGACACCATTGCTAGTTCACTAGTCCTGAGAAGTGGCAGTGAATTTAGGTAAGAAGAGTCCGGGAGGACACTGAAGTTGGGGACCTGGCACAGGGCTCCAGGCCTCCCTACCACTACTCTACAGAGTGGGCCCCTTCCTGCCCCTCTCTGTCTACCCCAGTTGCTCCGGAGTCCTCCCACTCCGCTCCCTGAGCCTGGCCAGATGGTTGGCTGCCCCGGGGAGGCCCTGGCAGGGTTCCCAGTGCCAGAGGTGGGGGTGAAGATGTGCGGGCTGGTGGGAGCGTGGCCAGCCCACAGGGCCCAGCTGCCGGGCTCGGGGCCAAGTTGACGATGCTGGCCTGGCAGAGACAGGGTGGCAACTGCTGCCACGGCCTCCAAGATACCAGAGGAGGTTTTCTCCTACTTGGGGGTTTAGAAACTATTTCCACTTCTATTATGCCTTTGTTTGTCCTCCTTTTCCTTTTCTTTGTAATAATGTTAATGGTTGTGCCTGGAGGTGAAACAGGGAGGGCCTGCCAGAGCCAAAAGAACAGTGAAGGCAGCAGAATGTGCCCTGGGGCCCCACACCTTCTCTTCCAGCAACTTGTCTTCCCATCCCAGGGGTCTGTGCCTCCTCCGCAGGCCCTCCCAGGGCTTATTCTCCATGGATGAACACCAACAGGGCTCTTACTCGATCCCATTTTCTCTCCCATCACAACTTCCCTAGACTGTGGCCCCTTCTCTTAGCATCTAGCTCTCTGTGGCCATTGACTCCGTCCTGAACCACCTTCTCCTCTCATTAGACATCCTCTCCCTGGACAGTCTCACCTATTCCCATGGCGCAGTTGTCATGTATATGTCATAAACTTCTAATTTATTTCTCCAGTCCCCAGCTCCCCTCTGAATCCCAGATCTGCATATCCAATACCCTCTCCATTTGGGTGGCTCATAAGCACCTCAAATTCCACATGGCTGCAACTGAACTCACCATCTCCACTCCACCCATGCACCAAATAAACAACACACCCCTCCAGGAAAAAAAAAAAAATCTTCTCCTGCCTCAGTCTCAGTGAATGGCACTAGCATCCTTCTAGTTGTTCAAGCCAGAAAACTGGGGGGTCATCCCAAACTCAGCCCTTTACTTCACCTACTAACCACATCCAATCTATCATTAAGTCTCATCAAGCCCACCTCCTAAATAGCCCTCAAATGTTTTCACATCTCTCCAGTCTCACTGCCTCTCTTTTAGTTATAGCCACTATCAGGTGATTCAGAGCAACTTAAATAACCTTTTAATTTGTTTTTCTGCCTCGGTATTTACCTCTTGTGCATCCAAGGGACCAGCAGGTGGCCACCAGCTTTTCCTTAAAAACAAGTATGATCATGTCTCTCCCCTGCTTGAAAAATCTCTACTGTGACTTCTGCTTCCAGTCACGTTGGAGTAACTTGTATCAGACTTTGTCTCCTGTCACTAAAAAAACTGGAAAATTGAACAAAATAAATGAAAGAGCTGTTTTTAGACATTGAACAACAGTCAGTACAGGACTGCGATCCATGAGAAAAGAGAAACAGATGAGGTGAAGTCTATGATAGCCCTTGGATTCTGCCTGAAGGCACTTTCCAGACCATGGTATGGCACGGGAAAACTCCAGAAAAGCATAGTGGTCTCTCTGAGTTAAAGAGAAAGACATTGGAGTTTAGGGGACTGAGGTCCCTGGAATTTGCAGGGCAGAGTTCTGGAAAAGAAAGAGCAACACAGAAAAAGAGTTCCAGAAGTCTATGTAGGGATCCTCTTGATTAGATTGCTGGATACTAAGCTATTCATATGTAGGGTGAAACTCCACAAAACAGGCAAGAACTACCAAAAAACTGTAAGCTGAAGTTCCCAGAGCTCTCACAGGTTTGGGAAACATTCAATTTCCCAAGAGCCAGAGAAACTTTATGAAAACCCAGGGCAGAGGCACCTGGGTGGCTCAGTCAGTTGAGCGTCTGCCTTGGGCTCAGGTCATGATCTCAGGGTGCTGGGATCGAGCCCTGCATCGGGCTCCCCACTCAGCGGGGAGTCTGTTTCTCCCTCTGCCCCTTCCCCCCCTTTGTGCTCTCTTTCTCTCTCTCCCCCAAATAAATAAAATACTTTTTTTTAAAAAAGATAAAAGAAAACCCAGGGCATTCAGTAGAAGCCCCAAGAAAAGTCATATCTTAGCAGTAAGGGTAAACCCACCCTAGAATAAATGCTACTCTAGACCTGTCCTGATGAACTTTAAAAACAAGTCTGGAAAGGCTCCTGGTGAAATGCAAGTAACTTCACTGCCTTCCAGAACATAGTTAAAGGAAGACAGAAAATCTAGACACTTGACAACGAAACATTCACAGTATCTAGGATTCAACAAAAAATTATTAGATATATAAGGAAGCGAGAAAATGTGCTCTTCCATAACCAGGGAAGGGGGGGAATCAGTCAATAGAAGCAGCCAGAAATGACAGAGATGATAAAATTAGCAAAGACTCTTAAAAGAGCTATTATAAATACACGAAAAGATTTAAAGAAAATGGAAATATAGTGAGGAAAGAAATTAATATATACCTAGGTTTATATACACACCAAATAGAATTTTTAGAGGTGGAAAATATAATATTTGAAATCATCAATTCACGAGATGGGCATAACAGCAGATTAGACAATGCAGAAGAAAAGGTCAGTGAGTTAGAAAAATTAGCAAAAGAAGCTATATTCAGAATGGCTGATGGGGGGAAAAAGGCTGTTAAAAAGTTAACAAAATGAATGGGTAAGTGAAGAGTGGTACACCCATACGATGGAATATTATTTGTCCATAAGAAGGAATGAAGCACTGACATGTGCTACCTCATGGAAGAAACTGGAAATGTATGCTAAGTGAAAGAAGCCAGACACAGAAGACCAGAATTTATATGATTCCACTTAGGTGAAATTTCCAGAATAGGCAAAACTATAGAGACAGAGGAGGATTAATGGTTGCTTAAGGATGGGGCAATAGCTAACGGGGCTGGGGTTTCTTTGGAGGTGATGAAAATGTTCTAGAATTGACTGTGGTGATGGTTGCACATATCTATGAAAATACTGAAAGCCATTGAATCATGCTCTCTAAATGGGCAAATTGTATGAAGTATGGATTATAGCTCAAACTGTTATTTAAAAAACTTAACAGAGCCTCAGTGACCTGTGATTCAATATCACACAGTATAAACATATATATCATTAGAGTTCCAGGAGAAGCTGCAGGCAGAAAAAAAATATTTGAATAAACAATGACTAAAATTTTGACAGATCTGATGAAAACTATTAACTACAGATCCAAGAAGCTCAACAAACCTCAAGAAAGGTAAAAATGAAGGAAACTAAACCAAGGCACATCATGAGAAATTTGCCAAAAAACACAGATAAAGAGAAAATGCCAACACCAGCCCTAGAAAAAAGATGCCTTATATATGGGGGCGCCAAGCTAAGGATTATCATGGACTTCTCAACCAAGATGTTGCAAACCAGAAGAGAATAGAGCAATGTCTTTTTTTTTTTTTTAAGATTTTATTTATTTATTTGACAGAGAGAGACAGCGAGAGAGGGAACAGGGGGAGTGGGAGAGGGAGAAGCAGTCTTCCCGCGGAGCAGGGAGCCCGATGCGGGGCTCGATCCCAGGACCCTGGGATCATGACCTGAGCCGAAGGCAGACGCTTAACGACTGAGCCACCCAGGCGCCCCTAGAGCAATGTCTTTTAAGTATTCAAAGACCAACGGGCGCCTGGGTGGCTCAGTCATTAAGTGACTGCCTTCGGCTCAGGTCATGATCCCAGGGTCCTGGGATCGAGCCCCGCATCGGGCTCCCTGCTCGGCGGGAAGCCTGCTTCTCCCTCTCCCACTCCCCCTGCTTGTGTCCCCTCTCTAACCGTGCCTCTCTCTGTCAAATAAATAAATAAAATCTTTAAAAACAAATAAAGTATTTGGAGACCTTACTACAAGAAATGTTAAAGGAAATGCTTCAAGTTGAAGGAGAATGATCCTGGATGGAAACTCAGAACGTACAAAAAGCACTGATGGGCACCAGAAATAGTAAACATGTAGGTAAATATTAAAAGACTTCTTTTCCATTTAAAAATTTTTCTGTAAAAGATAGTTGACTACCAGGGCACCTGGCTGGGTCAGTCAGTGGAGTTTGTGACTCTTGATCCTGGGATTGTGAGTTTGAGCCCCACATTGGGTGTAGAGATTACTTAAAAATAAAATCTTAAAAAAAAAAACCAAAAATAATTGACTACTAGATGCCACTGAATTGTTCACTTTCAAACAGTTAATTTTATGTTCTGTGAATGTCACCATAATAAGTTATTTCAAAAAAAATAGAAATGACTATTTAAAGCAAAAATAACAACAATGTATTTGAGGGTTTATAATATATGTAGAAGCAAAATGTATTACAATAATACCACAAAGGACAGGAGTGTAGAAATCAAAGTATGCTGTTTTAAGGTTCTTGTATATGAAGTCACATAATTGTATTTGAAGGTAGATTGTGATATGTTAAAAAGGCTTTTTAAAAACCGGAGAGCAACTGCAAAAAAACAAAAACAAAATAAAAAACCAAACCAAACCAAACCAAAACAAAACAAAACACCTAGCTATAGCTAAACAGCTAATGTTGGAGATAGAATATTACAAGATTTCAATTATCTCTTGATACTTGTCCCCCTAGGAAGTGGAGCTTAACTCCCCTCCCTTTGAGTGTGGGCTGAATGCAAATAGTCACTTGCATATAACAAATACAATTTGAAAAGGGAAAAACGGGAGTTTACAGTGGAGAAATCTGCCTGACACCACTTTGACCAAGTACTCAAGGTTAAAATCACCAGTAAGTCATGTTGATGTCACATACCTCCCTGATATGATGGGATGACAAGGGCACATCACCTCAGTGGTATCCATCCCCGAAATCCACAACCACAGACTAATCAAGAGAAAACACCAAACATAAATTCTACAAAATCTCGACTAGCATTCCTCAAAACTGTCCAGGTCATCAAAAACCAGAAAAGTCTGAGAAACTGTCACAGCTAGGGGAAACCTAAGGAGACATGATGACTAATTGAAATGTAGTATCCTGGATGAGACCTTGGAACAGAAAAAGCATTAATGGGAAAATCCAAATGAAGTCTCTAGTTAATCATATTATAACAATGTGAATTTCTTAGTTTTGATAAATATGCCACGTTTATGTAAGATGTTAACATTAAGGAAAATTGGATAAAAAGTGTATGGGAACACTCTATACTACCTTCACAACTCTTCTGTAAATCTAAAATTATTTCAAAATAAAAAGTTTCTAAAGGAAATACTCAAGCAAAAGAGGGCAGAAAAAGAGGGCGCCTGGGTGGCTCAGTTGGTTAAGCGACTGCCTTCGGCTCAGGTCATGATCCTGGAGTCCCGGGATCGAGTCCCGCATCGGGCTCCCTGCTCAGCAGGGAGTCTGCTTCTCCCTCTGATCCTCTTCCCTCTCGTGCTCTCTATCTCTCATTCTCTCTCAAATAAATAAATAAAATCTTTAAAAAAAAAAACCTGAAATCTTTAAAAAAAAAAAAAGAGGGCAGAAAAAGAAAAGTTGGTGAAGTATAGAGGGAAAGAATAGAAAACAAATAGAGAAATGGATGACATCACCAGTAACCACATCAATAACTATGTTAAATGTAAATGTACTCAAAACAGTACAATTAAAAGTCAGAGATTATCCTAATGTATGAAAAACAAAATTGGCTTCAAATATTTTTTGCTGTCTATAAGAAACATCTTTTAAGTATAAAGGCAGTGTAAAACTAAAATGATGGATAAAGATACCCCAGGGAAAAGAGTGCCCCACTGACTCAGTTGAAAGAGCATGTGACTCTTGATCTCAAGGGTCATGAGTTCAAGCCCCACACTGGGGGTAGAGATTACTATAAACAAACAAACTAACTAAAAAAAAAATGATATACCAGGGATGGTTATATTAATTTCAAAGTAAGCTTCAAGACACAGAATATTACCAAAAGTAAAGGCATTTATAATGATAAAAGGGTCACTTCATCAGAACACTATAACAATCTTAAATGTATATGTACCTAAAAAAAAGCTTCAAAATACATGAAGCCCAAACTGACAGAACTAAAAGAAGAAATAGACAAAGTCACAATTATAGTCGAAGAGTTCAACAGTCCTCTCTCAGTAACTGATAAAACAAGTAAACAGAAGATCAATAAGACATAGGAGACTTGAACAGTACTATCAATCAACTTGACCTAACTGACATGAATAGAACATTACAGGCAACATCTGCAGCAAACACATTCTTCTTAAGCACACGTGGAATATTCACCAAGAGAGACAATATGCTGGGCCATAAAATGAGGCTCAGTAAATTTTAAAGGACTGAAATCATAGAGAATATGTTCTCTGACTTCAACAGAATTAAATTAGAAATCAATAACAAAAAGATGTTGGAAAATCCTTAAATATTTGGAAATGAAATGACACACTTCTAAAGAATCCACGGGTCAAAGAATAAATCAAAAGGGAGTTGGAAAGGGGGACCCTGGTTGGCTCAGTTGGTTAAGCGGCTGCCTTCGGCTTAGGTCATGATCCCGGGATCTTGGGACAGAGCCCCACGTCTGGCTCCCTGCTCAGTGGGAAGTCTGCTTCTCCCTCTGCCCCTCCCCTCACTCAAGTGCTCTCTCTCTCTCTCTCTCTGATAAATAAATAAAATCTTTTTAAAAAAGAATTTGGTAAGTATTTTTAAATAAGAGAAAACAAAAACATAACATTTGTGGGATGCCTCTAAAGTAGTACTTAGGGGGAAGTTTATAGCACTCAAAATCTGTATTAGAAAAGAATGGTCTCAGATCAGTGACTCAGGTTCAAATCTAAGAAGCTAGAAAAAAAAGAGCAAATTAAGCCCAAGGTAAGTAGAAGGAAGGGAATAATAAACGTAAGAGCAGAAATCAATGAAATAGCAAAAAAAAAAAAAAAAAGAGAAAGAGAGAGAAAATCAGTGAAACCAAAAGCTGGTGCTTTGAAAAGACTAAATTCATTGAATTGCACACTTTTAATGGGTACATTTTATTGTCTGTAAATTATACCCAAAGAATGGACACTTCACAAAGGGTGACATACGAATGGCCACTAAACACATGAAAAGATGCTCAACATCATTAATCATCAGTGACGTGCAAATTAAAACTATCATGAGATACTAGTACACACCCACAAGAATACCTGAGATTTTAAAAAATAACAATACCAAGTAGATATGAAGCAATAGGAACTCTCTTAAATTGCTGAGGGGAGTATAAAATGGTACAACCATTGTGGAAATCAGGCCATAGTTTCTCATAAAATTAAATACAAGCCAAAGTTTTGGCCCAGTAATTCCACTCCCAGGTATTTTTACCCAAGAGAAATGAAAACATATGCCCATAAAAAGCTTTGTACAAAAATATTCAGAGCAGTTTTATTTATAAAAACCCCAAACTAGAAATAGCCCCAGTGTCCAGCAACGGGTGAATAGATAAAGAAATTGTGGTATATCCATATAATGGACCAATGGTATATTAATACAATGGTATATTAATATACAATATAGTCTGTATCAATATGCAACATATACTATGGTATGTTGCAATAAACAGGAACAAACTACTGATATACCCGCTACAACATGGAGAACCTCAAAAGCATTATGCTAATTGAAAGAAACCAGACACAAAAGGCTAGATACTGTAATATTTCATTTATTTGAAATTCTAAAATAGGTAAAACTAACCTAATAGTGAAAGAAAGCAAGACGGTGGTAGTCAAGGGTGGGGCATGGGAGTAAACCTGGCTGCAAGACCCCTCAAGGTAACTTTTCGCCATGAGGCACATGGTGTAAATCGACTGCACGGGTGGTCTTACATACACAGCCACTCACAGGGCTCAGAAGCTGGGAAAATGCATTTTAGGTGGCCCCTGTCTGTAGGCAATATTTGAATCATCCAAAATCAGTGTGTCAGTATCATTCTGGTGACCCAACTTCATGCAATTTTGTCTGAAAAATACTGCATTGCCACACAGCCCTCTTGGAACTAGGTACCAACCAGGAGTCCCATAGGTGAGAGTCCTGGAGTTATCTGGAACACCTGGTGGGCCCCAAGCATGGTGGGGGAGGCGTCTAGAGGTTCAAAGAGTGCCTTGAAGGGAAGAAACATGGATCATGTCCCCTTGTCAACCTGGGACCCACTCTGTACTCTGGGCAGCCCACCCTGATGGTATTGCTGGCCCTGTCTGCTCCCAGGAACTAAAAGGGAACTTTGACAATTTTAAGGAAGGCGTTACAAAGCACAGGACACACACACCCCCACCCCCACGCCCAGATGTAGGCCACAGGGCAGGAGCTCCATTTGCCCAGGCCTAAGGTGGTACTGATTACCTAATCTGAAAATTACCTAATACCTAAGTATATGTATTTGTCAAAACTCATCGAACTGTACACTTACAATAGGTTCACTTTACTATCTGTACTATACCTCAATAAAGCTGAGAATAATACTAACAATAAAAAAAAAAAAAACCCTCTATCTCAGATTCCCAAGACCCACTTCAGATAAAATCAGGTTGTTTTTTGTCTGGATACTCTGGGAAACCCTTATCTTTGGTTCTCATTTACCTATAGGATCATGTCTAAGTCCCTTAGGTTGGCATACAGTGCACTTCCTAACCCAATCCTGACCTATCCCATCAGCTTCAGCTCCTGATACTCCTTTTCCTGCCCCATACTCCAGAAACACTGAACTTCAAACCAATTCCTATCACTGAACTTTGAACCAATCCCAATCACTCTCCTTTGCAAATTTGTACCTCTACATATTAGATTTCCCCTGTTTTAAATGTTCTTTTTTTAATAAGATTTTATTTATTTATTTGACAGAGAGAGACACAGCGAGAGAGGGAACACAAGCAGGGGGAGTGGGAGAGGGAGAAGCAGGCCCCCTGCTGAGCAGGGAGCCCAATGCGGGGCTCGATCCCAGGACCCTGGGATCATGACCTGAGCCGAAGGCAGACGCTTAACGACTGAGCCACCCAGGTGCCCCTTGAAATGTTCTTCTAGAGCCGCGTCTAGAGGCATGTCTTCTCCATCCAAGGAATTCTTTCAAGGTCCATCTGCCATGTCACTTTTTTCTGTGGAGACTTCCCTAACCCCCAAACAGTGCTGGATGATCCCTCCGGTACCGCCACAAGTCTTGGGACAGTTTTTATGACTATGACTCTTGTCAACAATGGACTTTTAGCACCTGTCTTGGGGTTTTTCCCATACCAAATTGCAAATTCCTCCAGGGCAGAGACCATACCTTCTTCAACCCAGCACCTAGCACAGTGCCTCTCCCGCCATAGACTCTCAATACAAACTGCTGAATGAGTGAGTGGATCAATGAGCCAATGATTGAATCTGTTCCCTTTTGTGACTCTTCAATGGGAGGCTTTGTTGGACAGTGTCTTCACCACAAAGAGTGACCTTTAAGCAAGAAATTTTAAGAGCTGACCCAGTCCAGGTAGGAGGATTATTTGGCCAAGGGTCCATTTTAACCCCTCAGATGATGTCGGTGACATTTTTCAGGTGGCCCAGGACCTGTATTTGTGAGATGGCCAGCATTTGTTAGATACCCACTGTCATCACCATCATCGTCATCTATCCTTTAGTGGGTCCTTGTTATGTGTCAGGTGCTGACACTTCTTTATATTACCTCATTTAACCTGCACAAGACCCCTGGGAGAAAGATGCTGTTGGGTTGAACCAATTGGCAATATTCAACCTTTCTTAACTTACAAAATAGCATTTTTGTATGGTTCAACCTGATATTACCATTCCTTTTTTGGAGCTGAGGAAACCGAGGTTCAAGGTGAAGTCCCTCACATACGTTTGATTATCTAGTGAGTGGCTGAGCCCAGAGTTGAATGTCCATGCATCTGACTCCAGAGGCCCGGCTTTCTCCCTCACACTGCTCGCTTCCATCAGCTGTGAAATTCCTGCTTTGTCAGTCCACAGAAGCCAAGATGTCAGACAGGGTGGACCTGGCTAGGGTTTCAAACCCTCTTTTGCAGGAGGGATGAGCTGGCTTGGCCTGCAAATGTTAGCCTTTTAGTGGTCATGTTTTCAATCTCTTTTCATTCGCTCTGTCCTCCAGAAATCCATCTCCTCCACCGTGTGTGCATGTGCGCACGTGCGCACTCTCTCGCGCTCTCTCTCTTTGTCTCTCCCTGTCTCCCTCCCTGTCTCCCTGTCTCTCTCCCTGTCTCCTCCCCCTGCCCCTCCCTCTCTCTCCCTCAAGTGAAGAGCCAAGCAGCTGACTCACACACCACACCACAGTTGCCCTGACTTTGTTCACGTAGGCTCAGCCTCTGGAGACCCCCCACTAGCCTCAGCACTGTCATTTGGCACCCAGAGAAGCCACTGCATTTTCCCCTCCATGTGGAGATGGCTGGACTGAGTGCTCTTGCCCTGGGGAAAACAACCACAAGAGGCTGGCAGCAGCTCAAGTCTGAGGTCAAATGTGATACCCGGCATCTGAAAAAGCATAGGCAGCAGTTGGGGAAGTCCGATTAGCTGAGACTTTGGGCCTTGGGCAGAATCAGCAGCAGGCGATACAGACCTCAATCCCACCAACATCTCCCCTGCTCACTTGCTGAGCCCTGTGAGCCACCTGCTGGAACCATAGGCTTGGCAGAGTGTTGGGGGCTGGGAAGGGAGGAGACCTGGTACAGAAGGCAAGGATACCCGCCCCGCCCCCCAAGAGAGGCTCACGATGATCCCAGGTCCTGGTGTGATAACAATGACCGAGCATTGCCTGGCATGGAGTTGGGTAAAGAATGGAGACCAGGGCACTGTAGACTTGGGCAGAGCCTCACACATCAGGTGGGCACGAGAGGCCAGGCTGGGAGTTCAGGCAGACCTCCATGATGTTCCATCTTGAGATGAATGCTGGTGGTTGGTGGGGGGAGTCAGGCTGGCTGGGAGGTGGTCTGGGACTTCAAGCCCCGGGCCACAGCAGGAGAGAGGAAACCAAAAGGGTTACCTCCAAGAACCTTAGAAGCCTCCGGCCTTTCCCGGTATAACTAGAAAGAGAAGCAGGCTGCCCCCGGGATCTTAATGAAATATAGTTCAAAGGCTTGTCTTCCTGTTTCTTCTCTCATGTGGGGGCTGCCCGAGATGCCCCAAAACATCCTGGGCCCAAAGTTAGGAGGCCTGGATTCCAGTCCCATCCTTGCTTCCTGGAGCCTTCCCCTTTCTGGGCTTCAGTGTCCGCATCCGTATCGGTGATGAGGCAGGATAGGTAGAGTGAAGTTACAGTTTTCAAACTTTTTCCGTTTGGAGCACTTTCTTGAAACCAGGTCTGAGGTGGCAGCTCAACATGTGAGGCAGATGAAAATAGTGCTGCTCAAGTCCCTTCCCCTCCCCAGGGGTTTCCCCAGAACCTTCAAGGCACCTCAGATCGCTGGGTTAAGGGTTTTTTTTAAATTTAAATTCAATGAATTAACATATAGCATATTATTAATTTCAGAGGTTGAGTTCAGTGATTCATCAGTTGCATATCACACCCAGTTCTCCTCACACCACGTGCCCTCCTTAATGCCCCTCACCTGGTTACCCCCTCCCCCAAACCCTCTCCTCTCTGAAACCCTCAGTTTGTTTCTTAGAGTTAAGGGTCTCTTATGGGTCACCTCCCTCTCTGATTCCATCTTAAAGGGTTTTAAAGATCACCGGTTTAGGGCAGTGGTCCTGTCTTGAGCCTGCACCAGCATCCCCTGGAGGGCCAGATTGTTGGGCCCACCCCCGGGGTTTCTGATTTTGTGCATATGGGATGGGGCTGAGAATCTGCATTTCTAACAAGTTCCCAGGTGATGTTGATGTCACTTGTCCAGAGACCACACTGTGAGGACCACGGGGCCATATTACAGCTACAGGCCTTTCTATGATTCATGCCAAATCACTCAATATTTGCGTTAATCTACCTCAGACATATTTCTATGATATTCAAGCGTGGGAGAGCACGTGGCATTGTGCCTGGCACAGAGTTCTCAGTCAGAGCTGGTGGGATCTAATTCTAAATGCCCTGCCTAGAAGTCTCTTTAAGTGTAAAGCCAGCTAGTGACTGGTCAAGGGATAGACAGAGGCAGAAGCTTTTCCTTTAATGAATTTACAGTCTGTCAGGTCCCTCTACCCCCCAGGAAATAACACCCCCGCACTAATTCCACCAATAGAGGTTATTTCATGTTAAGCATTATCCTTTCCAGACGTTCTCTTTTTTCCATATAAACTCCCTAGCAAAGAGGTAACAGTTTGGTCCCTGACCCCTCTGTGGTTCTATCCTCTCTCAGTTCTTCCAGGCCAACGACCTTACCTGTACCATTCTTCCCAGCATCCCCCATGGCTCCTAGCCCACTACCAGGCAGAGAAGGCACTTGCTACGAGTTTGCCAAATCGAATAAAGGAAGCACTGGGGCCCCAACTGGACTCCCCACACACACCCATGCAGGCCACCAATCCTCTTATCGTACCTGGCTCAAAGTCCCCAGTCCCAGCCTCTGGTCAAGGCTGCTCACTTGGGGATGTTGGAAAGCAGGAAATGGGGCGGGGAGATGCTTCTCCAGCCACATTCACCTGGCACTGCCGCTCCTGGGGGGTTTTGTGAACTAGCTCCAGGAATGTATGGGGCCTCCCAGTCCCCACATCCTCCTCTTCAGCCTTGCCACTTTCTTAAATAAATTGGCACTGACCCTGATGACAGACTTGATCATTTCCTTTTGCTTCGTGATTGTGTTAAGTGACTGCCAAAGTCCTGTTCCTGAATAGTCAGCACATTCCTCAGGACAGCGAGTGGGAGCCCATCTGCTTCCTTTCCTTTATTGTGCTATTTTAGCTTCAATTTCCCATTTGGACAGGAGCGTCTTCCAGCCAGGGGTGGGGAAGGGGAGAGGGTGGGGAGGAGTGCCACAGCTTTCCTTCATTTTTTCATTCATCTTCCGGTTTCTCTGGAAATAAATCAACAATAATCATCCTACGTGCCAGGCACTACTCTAAGCTCTCTACACGTTGCTTAATCCTGATAACACCACGGTGAAGAAGGTACGACATGATCTCCATTTCCCATGTGGGGAAACTGAGGCACAGAGAGACAAAATGTCCTGCCCCAGGTCGCACAATATGTGCTAGAGCTGGGATTGAGCCCAGGCAGGTCTGGCTCTGGAGGCTGGGCTCTTCCCCATCGGCTCTACCACCTTGCAGGGCTTGGATTCTTGAGGCTCTCGACCCAGGCCCAGTGATATCTGAGGCCATGGCCTCTTGCCCTCTTCAATGTCTGTCAGCAGGACCTAAGGTCACATGCATTAAAAATGGAATTCCTTGCATAGCACAAGGTGTACCCCACCCCTTGCCAATGACCCACTCATCTAGTGTCTAAACTCCCAGATCCTAGGCCAACAGGAGAATGTGGACTCTACCTTAGGGTTAGTTGCATGGGGCTGATGTAATACTGCAAAATGGCTTTGGGAATCGAGTACTCACTGTGTGCTCTTCTCTTCAGACATCACCTCAACGTCCCACGGGAACCCTCAAGCAGGTTTCAGGGAGGAACTGAGGCTCACGGAGCTCCCAGGCGACCACAGACCTACCACTCACGCACTTTGTTGCTATGTTAGATATTAAATAAGTAAGTTGCATTCACTGAGTGTCGGGTGGTACCTAAACATCCTCCTGCATTGATTCATTCAATCTTCACAAGAACCCTATGAAGTGGGTACAATGATTACCCCTAGTTCCCTATTTCACAGATGAGGAAGCTGAGGCATGGAGAGGTCAAGTAGCTGGCCCAAGGTCACACAGTCAAGAAGTGGTAGATCTGGGATTTGAACCCAGACTGTTAACTTACACCGTTGGACCCCTGGTGTATGGTCTTAACCACTACACTAAGCTACCTCCTGGCATTGAGGCCACCTCAGGGCCCTTGAGGGGTCATGTTACCATAACCCCCTCCACCTCTTCTTCTCCATCCCTCCCTGCTCTCCCAGGTATATTTCCAAATAACCATAACTGGAGGCTCTGGAGTCAGACAATCTGGGGTTCAAATTGCAGCTCTGCAATTCACTGGCCCTGTGACCTCTCTCTCTCTCTCTGTGCCTCAGTTTCCTGACCTGTAACACAGGGATAATAATGGTAATGACCTCATAGGGTGGTTGCAGGCCTTTAGGTCAAATCGGGTAGATTCTCCCAGCCCCACCACCACCTCCTTTTCTCCAGGCCAGCTTCAGCGTCCTGCTGGGGGAAGTGGTGCTTCACGCCCTTGCACTTATCAGTCTCACCCTCCGTGTCTGTCTCTTCCTGTCCCAAATGAAAGACAGCCTTCAGTTACAGATTCCCTAGGCTTTTCAAAAAAACCTGTGATTACAATTCCTCCCAGAAGATCAGAGAAACCCATTTCCCTAGCAGTCTAAGCAGGAATTCTATTGTCGTTTGGTTACTCAAACATGGCCAAGGTGGCCCAGCCCATCTCCTTTCCTCCCCGCCCTTAGTATAGGGAAAGAAGAGACACTTCACTGAAGCATACTCAGCTGCATGTCATGGCCAGAGTCTCCCAGAGAGAAATTCACAGCAAAGAAAGACATCCCTTTCAACCATCTATTTGGAATCCAAGAATGCCTTGCTGTGGAAGTGAGCTTCTCCTTTTTGCCTTCTTTACAGAAAGTATATAAGTACTGGGCGGGGAATATGAATTATCCAGTAACTTTTTCCACCTTCCTCAATGTCTTTGTCCTATAATTCTAGTCTTCTCTCGTTGTCTAGTGTCTAGTTGTCTTTAGCTCAGTGGGTAGAGCACAGAGCTACCTATAAGCAGGCAAGACAGTCAGGATTAGAAACGGAAAGCCCCTTCACTTAGTTCTTCATTCCCAGTCGGAGCCCTGACCCTGGTCTCTGACTGTCCTTAATCTTTTTCACGGGCTGAGTATACGATTGCAGGGTGAGGCAACTCAGACCTAGAGAGATAAAGCAACTTGGGCTGCATCACACAGAAGCAATCCTCCAGTCCAGTCATATCCCGACCATGAACCTTCAGCCCATGTTTTTTAGCCACAGAGGACAGACTGCAAGCATGTGGATGTAAAGTGCAAAGGGATCCCTAAGTCTAAGGTTCCAACTCAAGGACAGGTGAGTGGACAGCTCATTTTTTTCTCCGAGGGAGAGCCCACTGCTCCAGTCTTCCTAGAGTGCTGGGGATGTTAAAAAGAATTCTTGCCTAGGGAGAATGATTTGAATGATGAAAGAAATCAATAAATTGTTACTGAATGTAGTCCAACCTCACTTACTCAAACTAATGGAGGTAGCCCTTCAAATTAGTGAGCCACTTGTATTGTAGGTTACTTGTAAAGAAATGAAGTTTTATTGCTTTGAATAATTCACAGTTACTCCAAGTAGGCTAACAAATTGTAGCCTAATCGAGACTTGCCTTAATGAAAAAAAAAAAAAAAAGAATCCCCAGCATCAATCAGTTGTATGTAAATGGTGCTTCCAAAAGAGTGATAAGATTTGTTGCCTAGAGTATGGAAATACAGTGCATGGAGTCCATTTATTCAGATGGCTCTTTCTGCCAAGAGTGGGCAAAGTAGGGCCAGGTAGGGCCCAAGACTAGTCACGGTACTCATGGAGTGTCTTCTAAATGAGGTTTAACTGAAAAAGGAAATGATCGGAGAGTGACCTTAGATGTAGCAGGTGCAATCTGTCTACTGATGGAATAAAAGATGGTTTTGGAATACTGTCACTTCCTTTCATTTTTTTTTTTTCCTAAGAAGACATTAGACCAAAAAAACGAGAAGTTGCCAAGGCAAGTCTAGTACCTCCGTGTTTTGTCAAAACCCGGAACAAACATTAAGGGGAAAAAAATCTGAAGGTCGCGGAAGGGAAATAAACAAGAAGAGTAAGTAAAGCATGAATCATCCGTTACCACCTGATGGCTCCTTAAAAATAAAAATAAAACCTTGGAAGGAAATAAAGTCCATGCCACAGTTTGGCATTTTGCTAGAGGACCTGGCACAGACTCTGTGCTTTTTTATTTCACAGAAGGAATTGGCCTTTGGCTTCTGACTTGGATTGCCTTTTTCCTCAAGGCCTCACAGAGCTCAGGGTTAGGGGATGCTTGCCTAGCACTGGCACCCACTTCTCTCTTGGACACTCGGAGGGAAGATAGAAGAAGTGCATTTTATCTGCATGTATTAAATTACTTTCGCCTCATTTCCCAAAAGCTTGGAAGTGGCTTACAACAATAAAAAATGATAAAATAGAAACAGAGAGTCATGACCAGGAGAAATATCAATAGAACTTTTAAAAATCAAGTGTAAAAAAACTTCAAAGGCCATATAGAGGTGAACTACAGGGAGCTAAACAAAACAAAACAAAACAACCCAAAAACCAAAAGCAGAATTGCGATTCAACCTAGCTCAGTCCAATGGACCATCTCCTGAAAGAACACAGGCTCCCCAGATGGACCTATTTATAAGTGTGATCTTGGGCTCGATATCTAACTTCTCTGAGCCTCAGTTCCTCATCTGAATGGTGGACCGAATAATAGATATTATCTATTCTGTAGATTGTTATGAGGATTCCATGTCTGTAAACCATTGATCCCCACTATCTGGCAGAGATAGTAATGGTAGTATAGATATGAGAATTGATATGAAGACAACTTCATTATGTGATACAAAGCATTTGCCCATGATGGTATCTTGTTTGATCCTCACACCAGCCAGGATTTGGGCCCACGATTATAGGGAAGGAAGAGTGGAGTAAGGGGGCAGTCTTTACTGGAAAGCTTCCAGCAGGAGGTGGTATTCTAGTTGGATCTTCTGAAGGACAGGTAGGACTTGAGGAGATGGAGCTAAAGTACAGATTAAGAATGAGATGGCAGTGTATAGGAACAGTAGGAAGACCCTCCCTACTAGAGCAGAGGGACAGGTAGGAAATAAGGGTAGGGAGGGGAAGATAGGGCAAGATGGGCTTATGGAATTGCTTGGCTCTAGCCAGATGGTGAAGGAATTTGGGCCGCATTTGACAGGAAATGGAGAGTCATTGAAGGATTCTGAGCAGGTTGAGCAGGGGAAGGATGTGACATGTTGAAAGGGATGTTTTCGAAGGTGGAGTCAGTCTGCTGCTGTCTGCTATGTGCAGGCTGGGGTAGGGGGTTGGGAGGAGGCAGAGACTGGCAGACCAGCTGCAGTGACCCAAGGAAGGGACAGATGGTGAGAGCTTGAGCTAAAGCAACAGGGATGGAGAAGACAGGAGATTGCACAAAGGAACACCTGAGAGGCAATGATTTGCAATGGATACGCTTTCCTTCTAGACTCAGACTGTGCATACCTTGTTCATCCCTGTGTCCACCAGGATTTAGCATAGTGTTTGACACATAGCAGGTGCTCGGGGAGTGCTGAATGAATGTATTCACGCATGCCTCCGTGCAGACAAACATTGAATAAGAATAAGAATGGTTGCTCGGTCAACAATAAGCAATAGTACAAGGAAAACAAAATAGAGGACTGCCCCCAAAATCTCATTGCCTTAACTTTCTTTCACTGTCCCTGGACCTACACTGACAGTCTGGGGTAGGAAGGCAGCCCAGAAAAGAGCCAGAGCAGGCTGGGAAAGATGACCCCTAAAGCAGAACACAGATAGGCACGAATGCTCTGTAGGAAGCTCATCCCTCGGATAGTTCACACAATACAGGAACACCCCAAAGCGGGTAAATTATGGATGAGAGGAGGCTTTTTTTAAATGGGGATATTTACATTACAAGAGAATTAACTGAGAATCCATTTGAAGCAGCAAACTGCTTTGCTTTTTCATATATAATTTGGGACCAGGATTTGACTTACTGAAACTGTGTTTCCATCCAACATAAAGGACAGTGATGATTTAAAAAAAAAAAAACCACCTGATTTGGGAGTCCAGAGACCTAATCTTGGGTCTAGGCTGGTAGCAGAGAATACGGTGGTTAATAGCATAGGTGCTGGAGTCAGGCTGGGTTTATATCCTCGTGCACCTTGGACAAGTGGCTTAACCTTTCTCAGCTGCCGTTTCCTCATTTGTAAAATGTGTTGATACAACATCCGATTCTGCCCCATAAGGTTATTGTGAGGACTAAGTGGGGGTAATGTATGTAATGTGTTCAGCAGTACCCATAAGGTTTCGGTAAGTGTTGACTTTTACTTTGAATCCTAACTATATGACCTTAGGCAAGTCATTTCTCCTCCCCTGGGCCTTGGATTCCTCCTGAGCCTGAGGCTTTTTTCATTTGGACCTTAGGAACATATTCCTTACCTGTATCACAAATTCATCATCTAACACACATAAGGGTATCCACCCTCTAGGGTCCCCAGTTGATAACTCTGCCCTTAGAAGGACCATTGGGACTCCAAGAAAAGACAGAAGGCCCAAACACACACAAGACCAGGATAGATGTATTTTCTTTAATATACTTTGTAAATATCGCAACTCAGTCAGCTATCACCCCTAAATTCTAGCCCCTTCTGCCCCTCCCAAGCCGCCCTACTTCCTTAATCATCTTCATCCCAGGCCCCAAGGAAGAGGAAGCCGAAGAGTACTCCTCTGCTCTGGACAGCTTCCCTAGCCCACCCTGCATTTGGAATTAGGACCCCAAGTTCTTCCTTTAGGTTTTTCTTCCCCACCCCCACCCCCACGCCAACCCAGGGAACTGCAATCACATCAACCTCTGCTGCCCTCTGCTGTCTGGATCCAGATGTGCTGGCTCCAGTTAGGTTAAGTCGGCATCCATGCACCTACCAGTTTCTCTAGCCCCTATCCGCCTCCCTGACCTTAGGGATAAAATGCAGTGTCTTCTGCACCACCCACACTCTCCCCTAATCAACACAAATACACACACAGTCGTCCCTATTCGGACCCAACATATCAAAGCCACAGCTGGTGTGGTCCGTGAGTGTGGAGCTGTCGTCTTCAGCAAAGAAGGTGAGCTGCTAGAGCCAGCCAGATTCTAAGTCTCCTTCTTAAACATTCCCCAATCATTTATTGAGCATTTGCTGTATACAGGGCACTATGCTAAGTGTTGCACGTGCATTATCTTACTGAATCCTGGCAACGACCTTGCAAGTAGGGAAAATTGTTATTATCCCCATCTTACAGATGAACTGAGACTCAGAGAAGTGAATGTCTTGCCTAAGGTCACAAAGCTAGTGAGTGGCAATTGTCACAGACCCTGGCTGGTTTGTCTGCCTCCGTTCTCGTGTTACAAAACTAGCCCCTATACCGTGGCCAGTGGTGAAGACGTAGACTCTGGAGCTAGAGGGATCTGGCTGGCTCGAGCAGCTCACCTTCTTCAGCGAAGCCAACAGCTCCACACTCACGGACCACACCAGCTGTGCTTCGGTATGGTGAGTCTGAATGGGAAAGACTGTGTGTGCACTTGTGTTGATTAGGGGGAGAATGCAGGTGTGGAAGACATCCACAATGACCTTTAGATATACTTACGAGGTGAATATGACAAAATATGTCGATCAATTGCAAGTGAAGACAGGAGAGAGGGAAGAGTCTGAAATAACTCTCAGGATTCTGGCTCAGACAACTGGGTGGATAGGGACGCCCATCACTGAGATAGGAACAGCGGAGATGATTGGATGAGGAACATGATGGGCTGCGGGAGAAATGAAGAGATCGTTTTGGCCATGGTGAGCGTGAGATATCCAGGTGGAGGTGGTCAGCGGGCGTTTGGTTTTACAAGTCGAGAGCTCAGGAAAGAGGTCCGGGTTGGCATCACCATGTAGATGGGAGATTTTCCAGGGAGAGTGAGATGGAGGGCCAAGGCCAGAGCATCCACATTTGAGGGGAAGGTAGAATAAAAGAAGTGTAGGTAGGGGACTAAGAAGCAGCGCCACGGATAGAGGAAGAAAACCCAGGAAAAACTGTCAAGGAAGTCAGTGAAAGAGAAAGTTTCAAGGAGGGAACAGTCCTACCAGATCATCTACCACAGAGAGGTCAGTGCGCTCAAAATGGTCCTTTAGATTTTGTCATTAGAAGACTGTTCTGTTTATCTATTGCTATATAAAAGAAAAAAGTCACCTTAAAACCTAGTGGCTTCAAACAACAAAAATCTGTGTATTATTCTATTATCTCTCATGGTTTTTATGGGTTAGGAATTTGGGGGACTAGACAGTCTGGCTCAGGGTCTCTCACATAGTTAGGTGTAAGTGAGAGTGGCCCGAGCTGGAACACTATGGGGAGGGAGGTGGCTGGAGCAGCTGGGAGCCGCCTGAACATCTCTCTCTCTCTCTCTCTCTCTCTCTCCAGATGGTTTCAGGGCCTCTCCAAAATGCCTCCCAAATGGGCTACTTTGAGCTTCCTCATAGCCTAGAGGTCTCAGGGTAGGTGGACTGCTTACACAGCAGCTGAAGGCTTTGCAAGTGAGGATCTCATGTTTCCATACACCAACAACAAACAAGCCACAAAGAACTTAAGAAAACAATTTCATTTATAATAGCATGAGAATAAGATCTCTATCAATAAATATATAAACAAGGAAGTGAAACTCTTTCTTTTTTAAAGATTTTATTTATTTATTTGAGAGAGAGAGAATGAGAGATAGAGAGCACGAGAGGGAAGAGGGTCAGAGGGAGAAGCAGACTCCCTGCTGAGCAGGGAGCCCGATGTGGGACTCGATCCCGGGACTCCAGGATCATGGCCTGAGCCGAAGGCAGTCGTCCAACCAACTGAGCCACCCAGGCGCCCGGAAGTGAAATTCTTATATACTGAAAAGTACAAAACATCGCTTACCAAAACAAATGAAAGAAGGCCTTGGAAAGACATCCTTTGCTCGTGGACTGGAAGACTTAATGTTGTGAAGATGGTAGTATTGCCCAAAGTGAGCTAAAAATTCAATGCAATCCCTATCAAAATTCCAATGGCGTTTTTGTGCAGAAAAGGAAGCTGAGCATCTAATTCATGTGAAATTACAAGGGGGTTTGATGGCCCAAACAATTTTGAAAAAGAAGAATAACGCTGTAGGACTCACACTTTCTGGTTTCAAAGCTTACCACAAAGCTACAGTAACCAAAACAGTGTGGTACTGGAATAAAGACAGACAGAAAAGCCAATGCAATAGAACAGAGTCCAGAAATAAACCCTAACACTTATTGCCAATTGATTTCTGACAAGGGTGCTCAGGTCATTATACAAAAATTAACTCAAAATGAGCCAATGACCTAAATATAAGAGAAAAAAATTATAAAACCCTTAGAAGAAAGCGTGGAGGTAAATCTTTATGACCTTGGATTTGGCAAAGGGTTCTTAGATATGACACCAAAAGCCAAGCAACAAAAGAACAAAAAATAGATAAACCGGATTTCATCAAAATGATAAACTTTTGTTCATCAAAGGGCATTATCAAGAAAGTGAAAAGATAACCTACAGAATGGGAAAAAATATTTGAAAACCATGTCTCTGATAAGGGCTTAGTGTCCAGGATATATAAATAACTCTCACAAATCAAACCAATTTTAAAACGGGCAAGGGACTTGAATAAACATTTCTCCAAAGAAGATATCCAAATGGCCAAAAAGGGCATGAAAAGATGCTCAGCATTATTAATCCTTAAGAAAATTCAAATCATAACCATGAGATACCACTTCATACCTATTAAGTATGGCTATCGTTTAAAAAAAAAAAAGGAAAATAACAAGCATTAGCAAGGCCATGGAGAAATTGAAGCCCTTGTACACTGCTGGTAGGAATGTAAAATGGTGTGGAAAATAGTTCAGTGATTCTTCAAAAAGTTAAACATAGAATTATCCAATGATCTAGCAATTCCACTTCTAGGTATATACTCCAAAGAATTGAAAACAGATGTTAAAACAAAAACTCATACATGAATGTTCATAGCAGCACTCTTCACAATGGCCAAAAGGTGGAAACAGCCTAAATTTCCATCAGTGGATGAATGGGTGAACAAATTGTGATATATCCATACAACGGCATATGATTCAGCCGTAAAAAGAATGAAGTACTGAAACATGGGTGAACCTTGAAGACATTACTCCAGGTGAAAGAAGCCAGAAAGGAAAGGTCACATAGTGTATGATTCCACGTATTCTGACGTGTCCAGAATAGGTAATTCTACAGAGACAGAAGGTAGATTAGTCGCTGCCAGGGGCAGGGAGAAGGGGGAGAAAATGAGTACGGGGTTTCATTGTGGAGTGATGGAAATGTTTTGGAACTACACAGGGGTGGTGGTTGTACAACATTGTGAATATATTAAATGTCACTGAATTGTTCACTTTAAAATGGCTGATTTTATGTTATGTAAATTTCACCTCTTTTTTTTTTTTTTTAAGAAAAAGGAGTATTTTGGCAAGCAAGGCAGGAACTGTACCGAATTTTCTGATCTAGCCTCAGAAGCCACATGGTGTCACTTTCACCATATGTTATTAGTCAAGACAGTCACAAAAATCCACCCAGCTTCAAAGGGAGTAGACATAGTCCCCCACTCCCAAGGGGAGAACACCTCAAAGGTCATTGCTGACTCTAACTAGAGCACCTGTGGTGGAGTCATAGGGGCTGAAATCAGGCCACGGTGGGTGAGGGTGAGGGTGGAAAACTTGACAGAAAGGCATAAAATACCTGAATCAATGAAGAGACATGGTATGTTCCAGAATAAGAAGGCCCAGTCTTAGAAAGATAGACATTCTCTCCAGATTAACTCATACATTTACTACAATCTCAACTTGAATCAATAACAGAATTTTGTCGGGCTTGAGGAGCTGATCTTGAGATCACCTAAAGAAGAAACTGCAATTATGACAAAGTAATATTTGGGTTTTTGTTTGTTTGTTTTTGGTTTAGGTTTTTTTTTTTTTTGACCATTTGTTTATTTCTTTTTTTTTATAAGGGTATTTATTTATTTATTTTTTAAAGAGATTTTATTTTTATTTATTTGACAGAGACAGACAGCCAGAGAGGGAACACAAGCAGGGGGAGCAGGAGAGGGAGAAGCAGGCCTCCCGCAGAGCGGGGAGCCCGATGCGGGGCTTGATCCCAGAACCCTGGGCTCATCACCTGAGCCAAAGGCAGACACTTAATGACTGAGCCACCCAGGTGCCCTGACCATTTGTTTATTTCTAAAACATGACTAGGGGACTTTTTTTTTTTTTAAAGAGAGAGAGCGGGGAGGGGCAGAGGGAGAGAGAGAGAATCTTTAAGCAGGCTCCATGGAGCCCGAGGTGGGGCCCGATCTCAAAACCAAGAGTTGGATGCTCACCCCGCTGAGCCACCCAGGTGCCCTGACAAAGAAGTACTTCTAAAGGGGGAGGAAGGCTTGTACTAGCAGCTCCCAAAACAAAACATAGACTATATTAATTAAAACAGTGGGATGGGGCGCCTGGGTGGCTCAGTCGTTAAGCGTCTGCCTTCGGCTCAGGTCATGATCCCAGGGTCCTGGGATCGAGTCCCACATCGGGCTCCCTGCTCAGCGGGAAGCCTGCTTCTCCCTCTCCCACTCCCCCTGCTTGTGTTCCTGCTCTCACTGTCTCTCTCTGTCAAATAAATAAATAAAATCTTAAAAAAAATAAAAATAAGAAAAAAAATAAAACAGTGGGATGTTGGCACAAATCAATCCATTGGACAAAATAGAGTCTGGTACAGCCCCGTGAAGGCATATTGCAAATCAGTGAGAAAACTGTACTAATCATTAAGTGATGTTGGGATGAATAGTTGTCCAACTTAGAAGAAGAAACCCCAAATCACGTTGGATCTGTACCTCTTACCATATCCAAATATGAATTCTAGATGAAATAATGAGCTAAATACACATGCACTCTCTCTCTTTCTCTCTCTCTCTCTCTCACACACACACACACGCACACAAATAAAAAACTCTGTAAGAAAATGTGGGATAATATTTTCTTTTCAAGTAGATCACAAATCCTAGAAATCATAAAATAATACCTTGATAGATTTTTTTTTTACTACATAAAAAACTATGTCTTTAAAAGACAAAGCTAAAAGGGAGAAAATATTTGTGGCATATAAATATTTGTACTATGTCAAACGTATAATGGAGAAATATGTAAAATATATCAAGATCTTTTTAAACCAATAAGAAAGACAAACAACCCAACAAGAAAATGGGCTAAGGAAAGGAATAGGTATTCAGAGATGAAAAAATAAAAGACAAATAAAACATACAGAAACATAGTCAACCTTTAGTAGCAATAGGGTAAATACAAATAAAACAACAAGAAACCAATTTTCACCCATCAAGTTGGAAAAAATCTTTTAAAATTGATGACATATGTGTTGATTAGGTTGTGGAAACAGTTATTTTCATACCCTGTTAGTATGAGTGTGACCTGGCATAGCTTTTCTTGGATGGCAGTTTGATAGAATCTACTGACATGAGAAATGCATACTTTCTACTTCTAGATGTGGCTCCTAGAGAAATCTTTCTACGTGTGCAAAGATTTTCAGTACATTTGTTTGAAATAATGCAAAGTCAGAAACAACTAGAAGATCCATCGGTCATGGAATGCAGGCAGGTTAGGGGTCTGAGGACCAGGGTAAAAGTCTGGACTCGCCTACGAGGGCAGCAGGAAAGGGAGCCAACCCAGGACAAGAAAAAGGATCGCCGGGTAGCATCAAGAGGCCTGCTGACATGGAGCACCACGAATCTGGAGTGACTCCAACCCACAGAGGTATGATATTTTCTCCTATGAAGAAGACAGATAGTTCAAATGCCCTGGGGTTTATTCGTTCATTCAACAAATATTTCAAGTGCCTACTAAGTGCCAGGCAGTATTTCTAGGCTCTGGGATACAGCAGTGAACAAAATAAACAGTCCCTACTTTCATGGAGCTTGCATACTAGTGAGAGAGAAATAGGCAAACAGATAATAATATATTGTCAGGTAAATGCTCTGAAGGTAAATAAAGCAGCATAAGAAGATAAAGAATGACAGAGGCACTGTTCAAATAAGATCAGGGAAGGTCTTTCTGTGGAGGTAACATTTGAATAGAGGTCTGAAGGAAGCAAAGTGAGCCATGTTGATATCTGGAAAAAGAGCATTCCTATTAGTGGGAACAGTGTGTGCAAAGGCCTTGGGGTAGGAGTGTGGTTTACTTGAAGATGGAGATTGGCAGGATGGATGTAGTGGAAGGACAGAGGTACAGAAAAGTTAAATGTGCTAATTAAAGGGAAGTTGGAGTGATGGATTATGTTACCTGGACCAAATAGGGAGGGAAGTGAGATTGGGGATGCTGATAAATGGATAGGAAGAACATAAGGTAAGTGACAGGAAATTTTGGTGAGGTAAAAAAAGCAGGTATGATAGGAGTAAGGGAGAGAGGACTATTGACAGAAGGATAAGAGAACGTGGCCAGAGAATGGGAAGCTGGAGTTCACTATATCAGAGAACGGCAATCCCAAGCAATGACAAGGCCCAAGATGCTCCTTTTGGTGTGGGAGGTTGAGGAGAAGTGGAGGAGAAAGGCTTTCAATTGAGGGGCTTGAACTTGAAGAACCAAGACATCAGGTAGATTGTTGAAAGGAAACTTGATGTCACGCAGAGTAACAGCAGACGTGAGGGGAAGAGGCAGCTGTGAGCCACGGTCCTCTCCACAACTGGGGAAGTGTTGGGAGGCAGATGGTGGGATCTGTGACAAAGGCAGTAAGAAGACTAACAGGGAAATTCAACCTAGCAAGGGGGTCAGGGCAAGCTTCCCAGATGAAGTGACACTTGAGGTGAGACTTGAAGGAGAAGGAGTTCACAGGGCAAGAGAGGAAGCAAGGGCATTCCAGGTGGAGAAAAAAAGAACAAGCAAAGTCCCTGTGGCTAGATGGGGCATGACGAATATTCGAGACTGACGGAAGGGCAGTGTGGTTGGCATGGACACAGTGAGGAGAGAGGCATAAGCTGACAGAGAAGTAAAAAGGGATCAGGCTACCAAAGACAGATGGTTGGGAGAGTGCCCAAGGACCACCAAATAGAGGCTTACGTGGAACTGACTGGAACCTTGGTGAGCCACGGTGGTACTCTAACCACATAGGTGCTGAGAAGATGAGGGGGCAGCATAGGTTTGCACCATGACTTGCTGAGCTTAGCACTCAGCCAGGGCTCACGATCTGACTCAGTCTGTGCCCACAGAACCAAACCAATCTAACTGGCTCACAAGGGGCTCCAGCCAGGCGCACTGTGCCTTGCTAACAAAGTTCCTGGACCATAACTACCACCTTATTCCATGAGGAGAAGGAGCCTCCTGCTGGAAGGGAGCTGCCCACTGCATCCTCTAATCACAGCAAAGGGAAGCCCAACCCTCATTCTGAGGGGATAAACCCCCTTCCTGCTGCCTGGCCGGCTGGGGGGTGAGGTTCTGGGTCTCATCACGGCAAAGACCAGCTTCTATGAAACTGACTCATGCCTCCATCCCCTGTGACCACCCCTATATTTATACACATGCGCGCACACACACCCTCCCCGGGGCACAGTCCAGAAGATGGGGGAGGGGTGCCTGCTTGGTTTATTTGCTTCCAGGGTTGACACTTCAAGCCAGCTGATCTTTGCTATATTAACTGCCATTTCAGCAGTGCTGGATGTCAGGGGCAGAGAGGTCAAGGTACAGACGACACCGGTTTTTGCTGTAGTTACATATTTGACTTCACCCACCCTCATACCGCATTGACTCTTTATGGCAAGCACGTTCTGAGAGCTTCACAAACATGAACTAATTTAGTCCTCATCATCTTGCTAAGAGATTAGTCCTAGGGACGCCTGGGTGGCTCAGTTGGTTAAGCGGCTGCCTTCAGCTCAGGTCATGATCCTGGGGTCCTGGGATCGAGTTCCGCATCGGCCTCCCTCTGCCCTGCAGGGAGCCTGCTTCTCCCTCTCCCTCTGCCTGCCACTCCCCCGGCTTGTGCTCTCTCTATCTGTCAAATAAATAAAGTCTTAAAAAAAAAAAAAGAGGGTGCCTGGGTGGCTCAGTCATTAAGTGTCTGCCTTCGGCTCAGGTCATGATCCCAGGGTCCTGGGATCGAGTCCCGCATCGGGCTCCCTGCTGAGCAGGGAGCCTGGGCTTCTCCCTCTGCCCCTCTCTCTCTCTCTCTCTGTCTCTTATGAATAAATAAATAAAATCTTTAAAAAAATTTAAAAAAAGAACTTAGTCCTAGTATTACCGCATTTCACAGGTGAGGAAACTGTGGGCTCAAAGAAGCGAAGTCACTTGCCCGAGACCATGAAGCCAGTGGGTGACAGAGCTGGGTACTAAAACCCCCGGCAGTCTGGCTCCACTGGGGAAGGCGGGGTGTTTGACCTAAAAGGCTGTCTTCGGGGTCCCTCCTCGGCATGGCCCCGTCAAGTCCACCTGCTTGCCCTTCAGGATGGCTATCACAGTGTACAAGGGGCTATAGGGCCTCCGGGGGGACATTTCCCCCGTCCTCTGGTCTCTGGGAATCATGTTGTTCCCAGTCCTGGAATGGGGCTGAGGGGGACGGGGAAAAGACAGTGGGAGGGTCAGCGGTCCCAGAGCCACACAGGGTTCTCACAGTCGTCATCTCTGGCCTATCCTCTGAGGCTGTGCCCTCTGCCTTTACTCCTGGAGGTGGAGTTCACTGAAGCTCCTCACTCATTTCAATTCCCCTCCTTCAGGGAGTCCCATGAAGACCCCCTTCCCCTCTTCCAAATGGGTCTTTTTTATTGTATTCGGATGGATTACTTGAAAGCCACCTTAAACTTAAACTTGTGGATGGAAGCGGAGTGTAAATACATTAAAAATAAAATCAAAAGTTTGCCTCTGGGTTCCCTCACTGGGACCTTACCAATGGTTAGTAGGTAAGTACCTGTCCATTGGGTCTGTTTGGCTCTCGGAAGTATTGCTTTCTGGCCGAGCGTTCTAGAGGGCATTTACTGGGAGCTGCCTATAGGCGCTGGTGCAGTGAGCTGCCCACTGGTGCCCTGGGTGTGGAGACAAGGCTGGCCCCGTATTCCCCACTTCCCCTGTAGGGACTCACGCTGGTTAGGAGTGATCCATACTTCAGGGGAACCAAAGCCTTGTTCTAGAAGCTGTGGCAGAAAGGACATGTCCAGTTCACCAAATGTGTCTTCTGGGAGCCCTCAAACTCCCCTGTTTGAGTCTTTTTCCCTCGTCAGTGGCATGCCCTGATCCCTCCAAATGGGGCCTTCATTTCCTCCCACGTAGGAATGGCTCCAATGGCTGAGCGGTGAGTGGGCCGCCCCCCCCCGCCCCCCCCGCCCCCCGGGGAGAAGGGTGTGCTTCCTCGGCCAGTGGCTGGCAGCACTTTTACAGAGTGGGCTCTCCTAAGGGGACTCACCCCAGCTGAAGAAAGTAGCTCTCCAGCTGTAACCAGCTTCCCCGAGGCGTGCAGTGGGGCTTCCCAAACACTAGGGAGAGAGGACACTGGCTTTTTCTGAGACGGGCCAGCTCAGAGGAGGAGGAAGGATAAACATTCCTCTCGGAGCCAGAGCCTGGGGTGGGGGAGCTAATGGGAAACAGCTTGCTGGAAGGAGGGGGACAGAATTCAGGAATGACGGGGGCGGGCTGCTGAAGAGGGGGCAGGGGGGAGGAGCAGGCTGATGGAGACCAGCGGCTGCTCTTCTGCCCTGGGGATCTTTGGACTCCGCACGGGGCGGGCTCGGAGAGCGCGAGCTTCCCCACCCACCCGGACTCCCGAGGCCCGACTCCCTGGAGTCCTCAGATACAGGACACCAGAGTGGGACTCTCCATCCCCTGGCCGGACGCCTCCTCCCCATCGCCAGCCCCAGCCCCCTGGCTGCTCCTGTCCTGGGAAGGCCTGGAGGAAGAGGCCAGGGAAACAGCCCTGCCCCTTCCCCCCCATCCCTCCATCCACCCAGCACCAGCATCTGGAGACCCCATGGCCTGGGCTCGCTGGGGCTGCTGCCCCTGGCTTGTCCTCCTCTGTGGTATGTGCATCCTGGTCCCTCCCTCCCACGCCGGGAGGGCAGGTCCAGCTGGAGAGCAGCTCTGGCCTCTCCCCTCTGGGCTCAGAAAGGGTTGGAGGAAGGGCTGGGGCCCAGGTTGTCTCTTTCTCTCTTGGTCCTCCTCTCTGTCTTGAGAAAGAGGAGCCCCGGGGCCAGTCCTTGGGGTCCTCCAGACTCAGGTCAAGTCGGGCTTGGCACCTTTCCATTCCCACCTGTTAAAGAAAAGATGATTCTGGCACTTGTTAAGAGTAAGGAAGACTTTATTCAGAACTATTGCAATAAGGGCACTGCAATAGGGGAGAAAGATCGGGCTCAACTCTGAACACAGCAAAGATGGCTGAGGACTTACAGCCAACGAACAGAGGGAGGGGGACAGTGGATGGAAAATTACTTACTAAGAGGAGACATCAGGGGTGGGGGGGTTCTCGCTAAGCCAACTTAATAGGATTCTTGCTGGAGGCAGGCCAGGGTGAAGAGATACAAAGGGTGAAGGATGAGGAATTTGATCAGATAGCAAAGGTGATCAGATATTAAGGGTGGGGGATTGTCTCCAAACTGGCTTAGCAAGATTCTTATTGAGGACTGGGTGAGGCAGGCCCAGCAAGGACAAGATGGACATGGACCAAGTCAAATCCAAGTAAAGAGGCTCCAAGGCAACTAAACTAAACTAGTTAGGCAACTAACGTTCGGTCTTTGTCACTCCTCTGGTGCCCTGTTTTCCTCTTTGGTCACAACGAGATGCCCAGCTCCGTGCCCTCCACCCCCACGCCACCCCCACGCCACCCCCAGCCTTAGGGAGGCCTCCCTTCCCTTCCCACTCCGTCAGCAGGACCCGGCTCAGTCAGTCAGCACCCAATTCCTGAGCACCTCCCCAGTGCCAGGCCCTGTGTCAGGGAGCACAGAGAGATTCAGCTGCACAGCCTGCCCTTGGGAGCCCCAGCGCCGGCCTCAGAGAACAGCAATCTGGGTGTCCCGAGGGACACAGGTTGACGGAATCTTGCTTCTCGTGTTGGCATCTCAGCATCACCATTTTGCCAACGATCTCTTCCTACAGAAACGGGATCATTTTTTTAGATCAACAGTATGGGATCTCATCTCCCTGCTGAGTTTATGAGACCAAGACAGCCGGGCAGGGTATTTATGGTGTTAGATGCCAGCCACCCTCCTATCCGTAGCTCAACCCACTCAAAGTAAAAGTACAGTGTCTCCCCATACCCAGGCCCCCATTACGCTCTGAGGAGATCCGGGGGCTGGAGGGAAGGACTAGCAGAGACCACAGGACTTTCGGGGCTGGAAGGCCCCGAGCCTGTAGGACTTAGCCCAGTGTCTGACACACAGTAGGTACGCAGGAAATGTTTGCCAGTGAATACTGGGTGACTCTCCTTGGATCACACCGAATTTGGGGCAGAGCCCAAATTGGAAACTAAGTCTTCATATACTCTGTCCTTTCCATGGAAGGGTTGACTTTTTGTACTCAGATGACTGGGGTTCGAATCCCGGCTTTACCACTGACTCACTGCGGTAAAACTTGGACAAGTTACCAAACCTATCTGGGCTTTAGCCTCCTCCTCTATAGAAAACAGACGGTAATACCCACCTCACGGGTTTGTTGCAAGTATAGAATAAGATACTATAGATAAATTACTGAGCTCTGGCACATAGTAAAAGATCTTTAAATGCTAACCTACCTTTCTCCACCAGGCGACGGTGTCAGACTGGGATCAACTGTTTTATGTATTTAAAATGGGCCTGGAATGAGAGCCAGAGATTTGGATTGTAATAAATGGCACAAGTGGGCCTTGAATTTAAGTAAACCCAATATATATAAAATTAGATTTATAGAAGGGTAAAATGAAGGTGGGGTGATTATTTAGCAAGATCCTCTAGAGCATTTCAAAGAAAATGTGATTACAACAATTTAATTTACACACAACAGTTCGGTAAACCCCGAAAAGACCCGATTAGATTAGAAGGGAAAAATTGATTTAATGAGCACTAAAACCCCTGCAAAAGTGGCCATCACTTGTCGATGAAACAGGTTTCTTTGATTGTGACCCAGGGTGCCAACCCATTCCGCCTAATTTCCTATGAAGTGTGATTATTTTTATCCTCGAGTTGGACAGCACTGCTTGTTTAAAAGGATGGAGACCCGGTGGGGACGGGGAGTGCGATTTAGGAGACCAAGTCCATGTGCTCTCTAGAAGCTAACCGGTCTCCAAGTGACCCTGAATTTTTTCCCCCGGTTTCTAGCTTTGGGTGCCTGGGGCCACCCAAAACAAGTGGACCTGAGAGGAGAAGATGTGAGAAACTGTTCCCTCAGCCCTCCGGTAAGGCCCCGCCCCGGCCCCGCCCCTCAGCTCCCATCTCCTCCCATCCCCCCATAGGCTCAGTTGCAGGCCTTTCCCTCTACCAGCCTTTCTCCTCACTTCCGGACTCTGGGGCCCCTGTTTCTGATTAACATCCCTCAGGGCGAGCAGCACATTCTCAGGTGTCTGACATCCCCCATCCCACCCTCCTACCCACCCACCTCTCCCACAGCAGGATATCTACTTCCGTCCTGGCCTGGGCCGCCCCACTGTGGGGGGGGGGGAGGGCGGGAAGGAGGGTGGAGGGTGGAGGCCCCTAGCTAGCCTTCGGGCGGAGGCTAGGCAGAGGCAAGCAGGAGGATGGGAGGAAAGAAAACAAAAGTTCTAAAGGAACAGCGCAGAGGGCGGCACAGAAGGGAGGAGGGAGGAAGACAGAACTAGAAAAGCCGGCGGAAAGGAGGAGAGCGAGGCCTAGGGTGTGACTGGGGAGAAGGCCAGGCATATTGGAGCTGAAAGGTCAGCGGCTTCCTACCTGGAGATCAGAAGATTCTTTCCATAACCAGATTAGGGCGAAAGAGCTTCCTCGGGCCGGGGCAGGCCGGAGGTGAAAGCTGGTGGGCTGCCAGCAGTCCCCTAAGCCTCAGGCCCAATGGGGTACATCTGCTTGCAGCATCAACTTTATGAGACCACTGGGGCAGGCAGGTGGGTAGGTTTTTATATAAAAACAAACATGGCTATGTCATTGAGTGGAAGGTAAAACAAAAAAACCCACACTTTTTTTTAAATTTTTTAAATTGTTTTTTTAAAAATTTAAACATTTTTAAAAATGAAAAAAATTAAAATAAAAATTTTTTTAAAATAAATTTTAAAAAATAATTTTTTAATTTTTTTAAAAGATTTTATTTCTTTATTTGACAGAGAGACACAGCGAGAGAGGGAACACAAGCAGGGGGAGTGGGAGAGGGAGAAGCAGGCTTCCCGCAGAGCAGGGAGCCCGAAGCGGGACTCGATCCCAGGACCCTGGGATCATGACCTGAGCCGAAGGCAGATGCTGAAGGACTGAGCCACCCAGGCGCCCCACACATTTTTCATTTTAAAGATAAACCAGCCTTTAAAGAAATGTCTGGCTTAGAGGGGGATCTTTCTGGATAATGTC
The DNA here is from genome assembly GCF_037043125.1 of Eumetopias jubatus. Lineage (NCBI taxonomy): Eukaryota > Metazoa > Chordata > Mammalia > Carnivora > Otariidae > Eumetopias > Eumetopias jubatus. The sequence goes on along the minus strand of NW_028274817.1, from coordinate 19,615,868 downwards.
CCAAACTGCTGGGGGTACTCATTCATTCCCCTCTGCCATTTGGGACCAGTGAGTGGAAACTCGAAAAAGTCCCCAACGTAGGATTGCCAGATGAAATACAGGACGCCCACTTACATCTGAATTTCAAATAATGACTATGTGTTTTAGTTTAAGTATGCCCCAAATAGCACATGGGACATACTTATTCTAAAACATTGTATGTTGCTTATCTGAAATTCAAATGTGACTGGATGGATATCCTGTATTTTGATTTGCCAGATTGGCACCTCTGCCTCCAAGGTATCCCGAGAAAGACCGTCCCTCTAGCGGGGCCCAGTGCCAGGGCTCGGCTTCCCACAGTTCTCAGCCATGCCCCCCACCCCAGACTCAGGTCCCATTTTTGTCACAAGGAGTTCCTCTCCAAGTTCTTCAACACCTCCATCTCTGGCTCAGCCCAGGCCCCTTAATCTAGACTAACCCGTAACATCAGCTGCCGCCCCGTTCCTCTCCAGGCTGGCCCAGCCTACCTACCCCCAACACCTGCCTAAGGAGAAGGTGGCAGCCCCTCCGCACGCTGGGGCCCGGGCATGATTCTCTCTAAGCAGTGTGTGTCTGTGTGTGTGTCTTTGTGTCTTCCTGTCACCTGTCAGTACCTTCCAGTTACTGCGGTCAATACCACGGCGCAGCTCACAGCCCTCCGCCAGCAGATGCACGTCCAGAATCTTTCTGCCTACATCATCCCCGAAACAGATGCCCACATGGTGAGGGACAGCTCCTCCCGCACCCTTGCCCTCTGCTATCCTGGGTCGACCACCAATGAGAACAGCTCACAAACCAGAGGCCATCAAGTCTCAGAAGATGAAGGCAGAGAAAGGATTCAAAAGGCGAAGGGAAGGAAGGAGGGGTCTTGGACATGGGAGTTTTAAGGCAGCTGAGAGAATGTATTCCTTTACATAGGAGAGAAGACACTGCCAAATCTCCTTGACTTCGGGCAATGAAACTGCCAACAAGTTCAGAATCGATTTTGATCAATTCTTAGATGGCAGATCCAGAATGAATGTTTAGGGTACTCTGGCCCTAGCAGGTTAGAGTGTGGGCTAGGAATTGGACTGGAGGAATTCTAACCTTCCCATAACCTGATGGATGGAGCATTGGAATGATCCAGAGGCGCGGACTACAAGAGTTTGAGGTGTAGGTTGGGGGAGGGGAGCAGACAGGAAACAAGATTGTCTGAGTAAGAACTGCTTTCCCCCAAGCAGCGCCCCTGCGCACCCAACCCATCCTTTCCCCACCACTGGTCCCACCTCCATCCCATCCACCTTCCCAGTACTAGCCTGTTTGGAAGAGAAGGCATTGTCAGTGTTAATAAGATTGTTTCAGTTTGTTTTCCCACCTTGGGAAACTTCTGTTTCCCACCTGTCTCAACGTCTCTGAGCCTCAGTTTCCTCTTCGGCAAAATGGAAATATTGAGATCTCTCTTGAAGGATGATGATGATCAAAATACAATAATGTGTGAAGCCCTCTGCAGAAGTTCTTGATGATGTACCCAGTGTTCTGTACTGGGGAGGGGCGGGACAGCTGGAGGGGAGAACCCAGAAGAACCAGAAGACATGATCTCAGACTGCGCAGAATTTGCATTCTGGCCAGGGAGATGAGATTCTTTGGCTGTTCTGCCCAGTGCTGGACTATGGGATTTAGACTCCGAGAAATACAGCTGTCCAAAGGAAGGGGGAGATCTGAGGTCTGGAGGAGTGACAGAGGACTTCCTGGAAGAGGTGCCCAGCGTGCCTGGGCTTGGATTCGACCAGACAGAAAGAACTGGGATGTGGTTGGGGGAGTCTTCCATGGGGTGTGTGTGGGGGGGTCTAACACCATGGAAACAGCTAACGATGGTGTTATTGATTTCCTAGAGTGAGTACATCGGCAATCGCGACAAGAGGCGTGCGTGGATTACGGGCTTTACAGGGTCTGCAGGTGAGAGCCATTACCCAGCCCTTCTTCCTTCTGTTGGTAGACCAGACGTGGTCACAGAGGCTCTGATATGGCCAGTTCTCAGAAGCCAGGACACCAGGACCTAGTGTCAGAGGCTCTGCCTGCCCTCCACCACTCTGAAAAGGGTTGCCAGGGCACACATCATAACCCACCAGTCACACTTCTGCACAAGGCAGACGGCCCTCCCAGCTTTGTTCCTGCGCTTACTGTCCCTGCAGCAGCCAGGCCTAGCTTAGCGCACCCTGGGCGCCATTTCTGGAACAGATGCTATGTCCACATCCAGCCACTAGGGGCCCACTGATTCCTTCACACATGGCTCACTTGGGGACACCTCACGTAGCCAAATGAGACGCAAACACAGAGGCCCCTTATGGGGTCCCAGTTTCTGAAGGGTCCTTCCAGCCTAATCCCAGCCCCTTGAATGAAATCCAAGCTTCCCTTGCTGATCCTTAAACATTCTTCCCCTGGGCTTCACGCTCCCTTGCCTTACCCGTCCTTGCCAAAATCCCTGGGTTTGGCTCCTCTGCCTGTCTTGAGCTAAGCCCCTGGTTTAGTGGCCCTATCAGCCACTGAGTCTTGATGTTAGCTACCACACCATCTTTCCTGAGAGCACCTACATGCAGCATTGACTCTTTGGGACTGCCAGAAGTGGACCCCAGTCTTCCCTCCTTAGGAGAGGCCCTCAACACAAAGCAGAGATGCCCAGGCTGGCTTCCCCCAGGGCTCCCCTTAATGTCTCCTGCCTCACTTCTTTGCAACGGAGGAGAGAAGTTCTTTCCAGAGGCCCCTTGTGACATTCTCAGAGCCAGCACCGTATTGCCCACGCATTACTACCTTCCTCACCTTCATCCTCACCTCCAAGTTTCTCTGTTCTGCCCCAGGAACTGCAGTGGTGACCATGGGGAAGGCAGGTCTCTGGACCGACAGTCGTTACTGGACCCAGGCTGAGCGGCAGATGGACTGCAACTGGGAGCTACATAAAGAAGGTAAAAGGGTCGCATGTCCCCCAAACTCTGAAACCTGGACTAGGTTCAAGAAGGCACAGGTAAGGGGATGCATGCAAAGCCATGATGGGCTTCTATGGGAGACTCTGGAAATCTGAAGCCATCCCTAATCTTTGAGGCTAACCTCAAGGAGGACAGATATGGTAGGACTGTCATAGACAGAAATCTGACTGGAAGGCCTGGGGCTGGCTCTGGAGGTGACTCTACGTTCTTTCCTGTCTTCCTCTCAGTTGACATAACTTCCATCACCACCTGGCTCCTCACTGAGGTTCCTGCCGGAGGGAGTGTGGGCTTCGACCCCTTTCTCTTCTCCATTGGTATGTTCTTCCCTCATTCTTGCATTTGTCCACACCAACAAGGGTGACTCAGCCCCTCTGGGATGTAAAGAAGCATGCCTTGGTAGAAGGAGGGACAGGTTGACTCTAAAGATAGAGTGTCTGAAGTTGTAGTTGCCGAATATTTTGCAACAAAAATTTATTCATGGATTGTGAAATGAACATACATTTAAAAGAATGAATGCAGATTTTTTTTTTTTAAGTCATGAGTACAGAGACCCAACCTAGAAGACTTGGGGAATCGTTAAGATCTAGCAGACAATAGGCCAGGATGTTCTTGAACCCAGAACCACCCTCTGTGCTCTGGAGCTCTACCAATTATGGCACTGGAATCGTTTGGGAGCCCTCTTCTGGAAGGCAGCTTGGAAGGCCAAAGGAGTTCAGTGGGTTTCTGAGCAAAGGAGCATGATCCCCTCCCCACTCTAGGAATATAGCTCCCTGAGCTCTGGGGTCCCAGCCAGATGGCCAGCCTGCCCCCACGGGTGGAGTCTTCATGAATATGTACCTAAAGGCTCCCCCTTCAGAACTGGCTTGTTTGCCAGCCTTTCTGATGACGTGAACATCACCATTCCTTTGGGCCGTGGCATGGATGCTCAGTTAAAATGGATAGTCCTGAGAAGAGGGCCGAATGGCCATTGGCACTTGAAAAGATAAGCCTAGCCAGTTGGCTGTGGGCAGTGTTGGGGTGGGCCCCAGGCAGTGAGAGGTGGCTGGGAGGTCACACCCCAGGAGGACCAGCCTGCTTGGGCCTGCTCTAGGCTGCTGAGGTGGCAGGAGTGGAGTGGGAGGCAGAGCAGACAAGGACTAATTTTGCCAGAGTCACAGTTTTTCCTGAGGTGTAAACAGGCAGGGGACGAGTGACGGCTTCCTGTCTCTGCAGGTTCCTGGGAGAGTTATGACATGGCCCTCAAAAACTCTAACATACAACTGGTGTCCATCACAGCCAACCTTGTGGACCTGGCGTGGGGGTCAGAGAAGCCTCTGGTTCCAAGCCAGCCCATTTATGCCCTGCAGGACGCATTCACAGGTGCTTGCCTAAGCTCCTTCCTCCCAGCTTGAAGCAACACGGGTCCCCACTGCTGCTCCTTGGCTGAAAATGTTGTCCTGGGAATTACCCAAGCAGTGGCTCTCCAACCTTCCTGTGCACCCGAATTGCCTGGGCTGCTTATTTAAAAAGCAGACGTCTGGGCCCGCTCATCTCAAAGAGTCTGAATCGAAAGGTCCTCAGACCATATTTAGAAAATGCAAGGAAGGGAAGAAACAAGGGAGTCGGAGCAAGATTAAAAAAAAAACAAAAACAAAAACAAAAACCCTACCCCTTTGAAGAGAAAAAATAAAAAACATGGTACGAGTTGCTTCTCTGGTAGTGGAGACCGGTTTCTATTGATTCATTCAAACCTTGACTTCCGGCCCTCCTGTAGTAAGATGATTAGGGGTCAGGTGGGCCGGCTGACAAAGGAAGTATACAACTAAGCTCAGGGTCAATCCATGGCACAAATTAGGGTTCAGGTTTTAGCCAGACCACAAAGGAAAGTTAACTGACCCCCCCCAAATTCTAACATCGATAATCTTCATCTTGACGTCATTGATACCATCTAAATACGTCATAAAAGAACAGCATGCTCTATGATTCTGGTAAGTAGTAACTAAAATCCTGACCAGGACCAGGCTACTGATGATGAATCACCATCCTGGCCACCACCACCCCCTACCTCCCCAGGAATTCTGAAAGAGCCAACGGACGTGGATTCCTAGGAGTATTGGGCAATCCGAGGGCCCCTTTCCGCACGCAAGCCCGTGCACATTTCTTGTTTGAAAAGGAGTCCAGAAAGCAGGAGGGAAATTTCAAAAAAGCAAGGATGATGAAACATGCTAAAATTGTGCCCAATTTTCTTTATCCGTTCTGATAGAACTTGCAGAATCATTCTGCATCTTGAAAAAGTTTTTAAAGAAACTTGCTATCCAAGACTGTGTAATCATAAATAAAACTCATCCCTTTCAGATAACGAAGGGCGAAGTTATGTCGGAAAGAGGAGGGGATAGAGGGGGGAAGCCTTCCAGGGACTGAGGGAGAATTCATATGGGATTTGTCACTGCCCACAAGTGATGGAATGCTGAGCCTTCATAGGCTGCTAGTCTTCAAGGAAAAGCCATCCAGAGCCGGAATTGGGCCTGGAAGCCCAAGTATAAGAGTTCTTGAGTCTATAAGCTTACGGAGACAGGCCAGACTTTCTCTCCAGCAACTGATAGGCTTTAAAGGGGACAAAGGGCAAAGAGACTGTGAAAAGTTAATTATTCAGAGATACCTATATGCATCAGGCAATTTAAATGAGCTTTCGTTTGTTGTCGCAGATTCATGAAACTTGATAACAGGATTCTAAGCAAAAGAATCCAGAGAAGCCCCCATAGCGTATGATTCCATTTGTATGAAATATCCAGTATAGGCAAATCTGTAGAGACGGAAAGCTGATGAGTGGTTTCCAGGGGCTGAACGGGGAGGGGAATGGGGAGTGACTGCTTCTGGCTACAAGGTTTCCTTTCTGGATGATAAAAATGTTCTGGAATTAGATAGTGATGGTGGTTGCACAATCGTGTGAATGTTCTTAAAGCCACTGAATGAATTTTAGCCACTTTAAAATGGCTAAAATGATAAAATTTTACGGTATGTGTATTTTACCACAATAAAATAAAATAATCCTTAAAAGGTATCATACCCAAAGCTCCGGCTCTGGTTGAGTAGTTTTTACCTGTTTGCTTAAAGCTTTTTTAAATGGCGTTAACTTACTTATGCCTGATCTCTGAGCCCAACTGGGACCCTTAATGTTTATGACCTTCTGCCAGCAAATTCTGAGCCCTGCCTAGGGGCAGACTCTTCATCTGCATTGCAGAGAATAGGAATAAAAGATGAAAACCAGAACCAGGGTACAAGCATCCTAGAAAGGGCAGTTCTGTGACACAGAGTTTCAGGACAAGTCTGGGGACTGACTGTGTTAGCAAGAGAGTCCAGAGTCCATATAGACTAAGAGGGTGGGCCATGTAGTCAAACAGACGCGCGTGGAAATCTCAGCTCTACCCCTTGCTAGCTAGGAAAACCTAGACAAGTCACTTTTCCTTCCCGAAGTCTTAATATCTATAAAATGGGTCAAAGAGGGATTAAAACAATGTTCAAGGACCCGTGGCTAATTAGGCACCAGGTTATTTCAGAAAAGAGGCTTGAACATGACCTAGCCTGATCCCTTCACCCTTCAACTAAGGCTGCTCTCTTGACATCTGTTCTGCATGCTTATTTATTGATCAGAAATTTACACCGGGCTTACCATACACCAAGACACCGTTCTGTGTGCATTTCAAATATTAATTCATTTGATCCCCATAACAACCCTATTGACTAGATACTATCATATGACGATCTATCCTCATTTTACGGGCATGCAAAATAAGACACAGAGAGGTTAAGTAATTTGTCCAAGGTCACACAGCTAGTAATGGCAGGGCCAGAACTGGAACACAGACAGTCGGTCCAGAGAGTCCATGTCCTTAACAGCTACACAAGTGAGAGTTTGTTGGGAGGAATGTTTCTGTTGCTTTGAAAGACATGGAAAATGGTTGCCCTAAGGAAGCCCTCTCAGGAACAGCGTGCCAAAGGGAAAGCACGTCGCTTATGCTTTCTTTGGGCTCCTTTGCTTCTAGGGAGCCCCTGGCAGGAGAAGGTAGCTGGCATCCGCAGCCAGATGCAGAAGCATCGCAAGGGCCCAACTGCTGTCCTTCTGTCGGCACTCGATGAGACGGCCTGTGAGTATGGACTTGTGGACACGGGGTGGGCACCTGGGTACCCCCAACCCCCATGCCTCCTGGGCCCTGCAGCCCAGGACTCCGCCCGCAGTCACCATATACCCAGGCTTCACTCCGTGGCCATGGCCTGTGGGAACTGAGAAAGCTAGGGGGCAGGAGATCACGTCTGCTGAATAAGAAAACCAGGTAGCCCGGAGCAAGCTGGAGCCAGCCCATAGGCCGTCAGAGCAATGGGCTGACCACAGCGGCAAAAGCTATCTCATGAAGGGAAAGGGGCCCAGCTGACACCTGCCATCAGCCTGGCCACCAGCCCGGGGCATTCATACCCCCAGCTTTAGCACCCATTGCCGCCTGATTCTGTCCCAGTGTGGCTCAGGGCTTCTTACCTGACCCCAGCTCTGGGCTTCAGATTTGCTGGGAACCCACTGAAACTATGCTGACTGCTGGCTGGGTATCTTCATTTTTCTGGGAGGAAGAGTCTGTAAACTCTCATCAGCGCCTCAAAGACCTCCCCCCCCCAAAAATACCTGAGAAACATTCAGAGGCAGATGTGCAGGCTTACTGCTGGGAATCTTTGGGGGGCCAGAGCAAACGGTGGGGCAAAGGTGGGACATGGACTTGCCTCGGGCAGATCAGCCTCAAAACGTGCCCATCAATTCTCTTCCCCAGGGCTCTTCAACCTCCGCGGCAGTGACATCCCTTATAACCCCTTCTTCTATTCCTACACACTGCTCACGGACTCCTCTATCAGGTACGGCTTTTCCTCGGCTTGCTCTCCAGGACTTCCCCCAACTTCCGTCCCTCATCTGCCCCACCACTTACCCTGCCCTAACATGCAGCCCTCCCAGGAGCCTGCCGCCTGCCACCTGCCCCCAAGCAGGGAAGCTTCCTGTCGGCTTTTCCTGACCCCTTGACACTCTGTTCCCACCCACTCCAAATCTGGTCTGCTTGGCTCCTTGGGGGGGTTCCTCTGACCTCCAGGAACGAAGGGATCCTTGTCCTTTGCGCTGTCCTGAGGGACCCTCAGGACCCCCTCCTGGTCTTCCCTCCCCACCCAGGTTATTTGTAAACAAGAGTTGCCTTGACTCTGAGACCCGGAAGTACCTGAACTCCAGCTGCACGGGCTCCATGTGTGTGCAACTCGAAGATTACAGCCAGGTCCGTGGCAATGTCCAGACCTACGCCTCTGGAGACGTGAAGATCTGGATTGGGACCAGCTATACTACATACGGGCTCTACGAAGTGATACCTACGGTAGGTTTGCCAGCACCCCCCCCGGGCCAGGCATCACCCCCACCCCCCGCCCACTCCGGCCCTGGTAAGTCTCAACCTAAAGTGGGGCCACAGCCCCTCAGCCATTCAGGCAGTTGGTCAGTCCCCTTCTCGGCCTCCCTGGGAAGAGATGGAAAAAGAGGAAGCAGATATCTACCCACAGAGAACTCAGAGGTTGTCAAGGAGACCACAGGGAGTACAGCCTGGTAGGGCAGAGGCTCTGAGGTCGCCAAACCTGAAACTGAGTCCTGGTTCTGCCCTGAACTGACTGCGTCATGACCTTGGACAAGTGACTTAGCTAGTCCGGACCTCTGTTTCCTTACCTGCAAAATGGCAGTAAGAGCCCTGACCTCAGAGGAGTTGCTCTGAAGAGATTAAAAGAGATAGTGCATGTGAAGCCCGGTGCCTGGCACACAGCAGGCGCTCCATAAATGTTATCTGTTATGATATGATATGTGCAGGAAACTCACGTTGTTAGAATAGCCCACTGAGTGGCAGGGGCTAGGCTCTGATCCATCCCCGAGTGCTGCTGGGATCCAGGGGCAGGGAGTGGGGGAAGGAGGTAAGATTCAGCTGGACACAAAAGACAGGGAGAGACCTAGGCAGCCAGAAAGCACAGGAAGGAAAGGTCATTGCCACTATAGGGAATGTTAAACCTCGCCTTAGCTGGACCTTCTGGCCAATCCTTTTCAAACCCCACTGTGCCCTGGAGATGCTCCCCAACCTCCTCCTCTCTGCCCATGACAGGAGAAGCTCATAGGAGACACCTACTCCCCGGTGATGGTGACGAAGGCGATGAAAAACAGCAAGGAGCAGGCCCTCCTCAGGGCCAGCCATGTAAGTCACAGGCAGGCAGCCTAGCCTGTTGGGAACTCCTGGTCTGATGAGTTAGAAAGGAGACCCTGCCAAGGAACCCAAAGAAGCTCCATGAAACAGAGAAGTGGACACCAGACTCCTGAGCACCCACCTGGGCTTCACCCCCTTATTCCCAGCCTGGTACCGTGGTCTAGAGCCTGGGCCCCGAAGCTAGAGTGTCTGAATTCAAATTCCAGCTCCTCTACCCACCTCCCAGCTGGGTGGCTTTGGGCAAGTTGCTTCACCTCCCTGGGCCTCAGTTACTTCATCTGCGAAATGAGTATCGTAACAGGAATCTACAGCATAGGGTTGTGGTGAGGATTAAATTGATAAATAAACATATATGTTATATAATATATAATATCTATAAAATATAGAAGTAACATTAATATTTTAATACATATAATAGCTATATACATATAAATAGAAATATGTACTTATATAAGTATATAATGAGTTTATAAATATATAATTATATACATATAAACAGAATTATATACTTACATAAGTATAATTATATTGAATTATATATATATATATGTATATATATATATATATATATATATATATATATTGCTTTGATCACTGCCTGGCACATTCCAAGTGTCAAGTAAGTTGTTTGCTGTCCTGATTTTCACACCCTGGCAAGAGGATGGCTTGCTCTTTTGGATATTCCTGTTGAAACGAGAAGAAATCGCCTCACTTTACAAAACTTTTTCTTATAGAAAAGTTTAAACATATACGAAAGTAGAGAAGCCAGCCTAATGATCGCCCGCCCCCTCACTCGGCTTCACCGCTTTGCGGCTTGCGGCCGGTTTGCCCACGTAAGGCCACATTCCTTGCCTACAAGCCCAGCCTCTGTCGCTGGATGGTTTTAAAGCAAATCCCAGGTATCAGACAGTTTCTTCTGTCGACACTTTAGCATCTCTAAAAGATAGCACTTCAGTAAGTATCTCTGAAAGCTAAGAACTCTTTTCAAAACCTAACCACACTATGATCATATATAAACTTGCCCAAGAACCCCTTAACATCATCCAACAGTCAGCACACCCTCGAGTGTGTGGAGCTCAGCTCCTGGGGCAGCCAGCTGATCCTTCTGATCCCGGAGCCCGGGCTGCGAGCACTCTGAGCACTCGTCAGCCCGCCCCTCTGCTCTGCTTGCCCGCTCCAGGTACGGGACGCCGTGGCTGTGATCCGCTACTTGGTCTGGCTGGAGAAGAACGTCCCCAAGGGCACGGTGGATGAGTTCTCAGGGGCAGAGCTGCTGGACCAGTTCCGCGGGTGAAGAACCACCTCCTTGTATTGCGGGGCGGGGGGGGGGGGCCTCTCTGGAACAAGGAGTAACAGGTCCTTGGGTAGTCAGGGAGCTGGGCAGGGCGTGTTCCGCGCGACAGTCCCCAGCCCCCTGCTGAAAGCGGGACAACTAGAAGGGCCACGACTCATCAGTGCCCCCTAGTGTCTGCTTCAGGCACAGACCCTCTCTCCCCGGGGTCGCGGGGGAGGGGGGGCGGGTTACGCGGAGGCTGGGTCAGGCCGGGTGGGGCTCCTGGACCACTTGAAAATATCAAGTTGCGGAGCGACGTTCCCAGAGGGCACGCTTGGCCCAGGCCATAAGCATAGTGTAGGTTTGAGGCACAGGATGCTGCTCTGGGGCTGGGGAAGCTTTCAGACACGAGGAGCTAGGTTTCTTTACTCTGGCTTTACCACGAACTTGCTGTGGGACAATGGGCCTTGGCTTCCCCATCTGAGAAATGGAGGTGGAGGGGGATAATTGGTGTCTACAGTCCCTCCTTCTCTGACCTTGAATGCTCCGTCACCGACAGACTGGAGCCTGGGAAGATGGCACCGGGAGGTGGGGCTGGGAGCGCCAAATGGAGTCTGGCTGAGGTAGAGGCAGCCATGACCTTCATTTGCCCTGGTTCGATATCCTGGGCCCAGCCTAGCTTCTGAGCCCGTCTGTTGACCATTCCTGCCTTGTACTTTCTAGAGAGGAAGCATTCTCCTCGGGACCTAGTTTCGAAACCATCTCTGCTAGTGGCCTGAACGCTGCCTTGGCCCACTACAGGTACTTCAGGAGAAGGAATTTTCTAGGGCCCTGTGGGGCGGGATCCTGGGGTATGTGCAGGGGGGTAGGGGGATGTGAAGGAGGGAATGTTTGGGGACCCAAGTCCACATTTAAGGTCTGAGGCCTTCAGTACTGTGGGGGCTACTGGTGGGCAGTGGAGCTTAGTCAGGGATCAGGAGTCTTCTTGGAATGAAAAGGCCCAAGCAGTTTTCTACCACAAAAGGCTAAGAAGGGGAGCACACAGGGCTGAGGGATCTGGAAGGGAGGCAGGGCTGCTGTTGGTTTTCCTTGGCTTCCTGTGAGTTATTTATATTAGCTAATTCTTAAAGCTCTCAAATACACAGGGAAAAAGGCCTGTTTACTTAGCCTGAGCCAACAGAGGTGGGCCCAGAGGTGGGCCCAGAGGTGGGCTAACCAGATGTTTGGGTCCATAGAAAACAAACACCTGCAGGCCTGCCTGATGGAATTTGGGGACCCAAGCTGACCAGAATGCCTCAGCCTGGCACGGGCATAGCAGGAGGAGATCAGATGCCCTCCATGGGCCAGCCTGGCCTATCCCAGAATTCCCTCCCCTAGAGTCTCCCAAGCCTGCAGCTGCCTTGGCCCAGCCCCTTCTGCCTCCTAGAGAGTAGCAGGGGAGGAACTCCTTGGCCCTACCAACTCTTGTTCTCCAGCCCCACCCTCGAGGACCCCCCCCCCTCCCCTTCCTGTGTCTTGGCTTCTCAGGGCCCTCTGCTCTCAGGGGCCACAGAAAGTTAGAGAGAGAGCACTGGACTGAGCATCTGGGTCGAGGCCCAGCTCCTTCCCAGCTTTACCACACAGCCTCCTACAAGCCCCTGAGCCTCTGCAGGCCTGCGTCTCCGTATGTAGGGGGAGATGGCAGCCCTGGATGCTCTCTGAGGCTCTCTAGACTCCCGCATTCTGGGCTCTTTCCTTTCTCCCCTTCCTGGGAGCCTTGCTCGGTGAGGTACAAGATCAACAGTTGTGCACTGAGTACATTTGCAGCATCAACCGAGTACTCCCCCAGGACCCTTGGGGAATTAAGGGATGAGGGGTTCCCCTGCTTCCACTCAGGGCACCCCACCCTGCACAGTGCAGGCTTAGGCTGCCCCCTTCTCAGTGGCTCTCCCCTTCCTTAGTCCGACCAAGGAGCAGCACCGGAAGCTGTCTTCAGATGAGATGTACCTGCTGGATTCTGGAGGGCAATACTGGTATGTATTCCCCACCCTGCCCTGGCTGACTACCTCAGCTCAGACATCCGGGGCTTCCCAAGATTCGGCCGCAGCTCCCCCTTCCTGGGTGTGAATCCTCTGTCTGAGAACGGAGAGCCCTGGTGGAATGAGCCTGAGCATCACTCCCATTTGCACACCCGGGGACCCCTGCGCGGTGGGAAACACACAGAAGCCAAAACGGTGGGGCTGCCCATGCAGCAGCTCTGTGTGAATCAGGAAACACCTCTCCTTGCTCAAGTAAAATGTTCTTTTTTTTTTTTTAAGATTTTATTTATTTATTTGAGAGAGAGAGAATGAGAGATAGAGAGCACGAGAGGGAAGAGGGTCAGAGGGAGAAGCAGACTCCCTGCTGAGCAGGGAGCCCGATGCGGGACTCGATCCCGGGACTCCAGGATCATGACCTGAGCCGAAGGCAGTCGCTTAACCAACTGAGCCACCCAGGCGCCCTCAAGTAAAATGTTCTTGGAGCCCGCATATCATGACACAGTCCAAGTAGCCATGCTTAGCAGCCCTGCCTGGCCCCACAGGCACCACACGCACATTCTCACCTACTCACATGCACCCCAGACATGGTCCCCACACCACCAGCAGCAGGCATTCTCCCTGCACCGCACAGACCAGGTGACCACGTCGGCTTGGGGTGGGGGGGGGGCAAGATCAGGCCTCTGAGAGCAGCAAGCAGTCTCAGGGGATGCCTGGAGCCCAGCCAGAAGAGGGCACACCTAGCCGCACGGACATGCGTCTGTGAGTAGATAGGCCTGAGTATGTGCGTGACCATGTCGGGTTATGTAGGAGGGCCCTCTCCCCCTGCTCCAAGACCCCACAATCTATGTGTCCACCTGTGTGCTCTCATTGCCATTCCTATATAACCACGAAGTACCTGTGCTACCCTTGTACAGTGCACAATCTGAACACCTAGACAGGACAGCCATGCAGAATAGGCTAACCCCAATTTTTCCAAATGTGTGACCAACCATTCACACAGAGGTTGAGATGAGATGAGCCAGTAGATTTTCTTTTTCCCCTTCTCATCTAGGAAGCAAGTGGACTGTGGAAAGCTTGGGTGGGGCTGGTGGGGGGAGGAAGGGGTGTGCTGAACTGATGGAGGAGCAAGGAGTCGTTTCAAACCGGCTCCCCTTCTCTATCCCGTGGAAATGGTAAATGTGCTAATGACAACGGCTCTTCGCTTGTTCCAAGCGCAGCTCTGGGGGCTAACGCGAGAGCTTAGCCTAGCAGCCTTTGTTCATCCCCAGTTTGGCATTGTGTGTACTGTGTACTTGAGATGGCCAATGTGCAAAGAGGAAGTGGATTTGTGGGGCGTTGCTGGATTGGGGCACGCTCTGAGCAGGGTGAGGCCGGGGAAATGGTCACCTCATTTCCTCTTCTGTCCTTCTTGAAGAAGTCTGCCACGCCCTGTGACCTGTTCCCAGGGAGGAATCCCCAGGGCCCTGGGACCATTTCTCCCCTCCCCCTCCCTGGTGGTGGCCACAGGGGCCATCTGGGGGCACAGCTGCCGCTGGTGGTTGGGAGTCAGACTTTTTGGCTTCTGGCTTCAGTTCCCTAGGACTCTGAGCAAGTTCTTGGGTCAGATCCATGTTTACAAGGAGAGGACTGTGGAGAGAGTCATTGTTTGCTCCAGGCCTGGCTTCACTGAGGCTCAGAAAGGGAGATGGCTCATGGCCTCAATTGCCTCATCTGGGAAATGAGGATAATGTGGCCTCTTCTGCTGCCCTTCCCAGGGAGCTGCAAAAGTGTTCTATGTGAATGTGTAAGAGTGTGATGATCTCTCTGAACCTCAGTTTCTCCACTGGTAAAAATGGGACGTTCCCCTCCCTCCTGCCTCCCTGAAAGCCTGGAAGAAACTTTGCTTTGAAAGCCAGGCTGACCCAAGAAACTCAGATTTATAAAAAACTGCCAAAATAAGTGGTATGGGGGTGGAGTATGCATGTGGGGGATCAAGATTGTCAGACAATATAGCGATTTTGAACTTAATAGCTTTGCAGAATCCCTTTATGCACAGATGCTGAAGATGGGAACTTGATGATAGCATCTGTGTTCTTCTTTTACCCCTAACCCACCCACCCCCACCCCACTCCTACCACTCGAACCCCAGTGGAAAGCACACGGGAAGCACACAGCCACAATCCCAACCCCCAAGTATTCAGCAGAGCTGTATATGTTGATTTTCCTTGCCCACAGGGATGGAACCACAGACATCACCAGAACAGTCCACTGGGGTACCCCCTCTGCCTTCCAAAAGGTAAGCATTGGACCCAGAATTCCCCTACCCACCTTTACCCAAGGGACATCCAAGCAATCACTCCAGCAAGAGCCTTTCATTTTACAGAGGCTAAAACTGAGGCCCAGAGAGGTTAAGTAGTTTGCCCAAGGTCACACAGCAAGTTAGAACCAGAAAACCCAATGCTCCTGGCTACTTCCCCAGAGATATTTCAGGCCTCCAACAGGGCCTCAGCTGAAGCTCTTCATCATCTCATTTCAGTAAATCAGTGAACAAATACTTACTTGCTGCTGTCTGCGTACCTAGCCCCCTGTGTGCAGCAGGAAGGAGGGAAACAGGCATTCCAGGCAGAGAGAAACAGCACAGGCAGGCTCAGATGTGGAGGTGGAAAGGTGCTGGAGGTTTTCAGAAAGCAGCGAGGGCTGGTCCACCTGGCGCAGAGGCTGGGACATCCTCTGTGTGCACCGGCGGCTTCTGGGTGGGTGAGGAGCAGGGCGCCGCATTCGTGCATTCAGCAAGCAGACTGTGGCTCGGACGTGGTGCTGAAAGAGAGAAAAAACAAAAGCTGGCCAGGCCTCGAGGAGCTCACAATTTAGTGGGTTGAGTCCCCAGGCTGTCCTGCACAAGATGACAAGTGTGTGTGTGTGTGTGTGTGTGTGTGTGTGTGATGAAAGGGACTGACCACATTGCCACAAGGAGTGAAGAGGTCGCTGTCAACCCACCTCCCTCCCTTTATCCACAAGGTGAACCAGCCCAAGCAAGCAAGGCTGACCTGCCAGATTATGAGGCCCCAACCCAAACATAAGGCCTTAAGAAAACTGAAGGATGATCATAACAGTAATAAGGGCACCGACCTCTATTTGAACATTTACTCTGTTTGAAGCACCTTATGTGCGTGAGTCTACCTACTTCTCCCAACAGCCTTATGAGCTGGTACTGTGAGCATTCCATTACAAATGAGGAAACTGAGGCACAGAGCGGTTAAAGTTGCCTGCCCAAGGTCTCAGAGTTTGTGAGTGGCCAAGTCAGGATTCTAGCTCAGGGAGTTTGCCTCCCAACTCCCTACTGTCAAGCCTCAGCCCACCACCGTATATAAGCATCCCTTGTGGACCAGCCAAAGAGAACCACATGGACCAAGCTCCAGCTTTCAACAGGTACCCCTCAGCTGCCTCTGACCATTTTCCAGAACCTGGATGACTACACATGACCATGCACCTTCCCCCCAGCACAGCCCCCCTGTATGCCTGGGAGCTGGAAACTCCCAAGATCCTCCTCTTACGCAGCATGTTACCTCTCCCTCTTCCCATCAGGAGGCATATACCCGCGTGTTGATAGGAAATATCGATCTGTCCAGACTCATCTTTCCTGCTAATACATCAGGTGGGTTTTGGAAACCAGGCTGGACCCAGAGACTCAGGCCCTGATTTCACTGGACCCAGACAGCCACCCTGGGAGGCTAGTGGGGCAGGGATTGTATCATCATCCCATCCATCATATAGATGAGAAAAAGCAGCCCAGGGAGTGAAAGCAACTTGTCCAAGGTCACACAGAGGGGTCACTGGGAGAGCCAAGCCTTGAACCCAGGCCACCTGCCTCTTAATCTAATACTATAGCTCATTGGGGAGGGGGAGGTCACTGTGGGTTATAGCAGTCATGGGAGGATTTCTGGGGGAAGCAGATATCTTGATAGATGGGGAGAAACTACAGTAGGGCCATCAGTGCGGGTAATGTAGGTACGACATAGGATGTGCTGGAAAAAGCGCATGCTGACCTGCCTCTCAGGAGCGACTCTCCACACGTACCATCTTGGTAGTTGGCGCAGGGATAAGAGAGCAGGAAGGGGCAAAGCAGACAGTCTGGGGTCCAGCCGACTGATTAGGCCCATCTCTCTTCCAGGGCGAATGATGGAGATCTTTGCCCGCAGAGCCTTGTGGGATGTTGGGCTCAATTATGGTCACGGGACAGGCCATGGCATTGGCAACTTCCTGTGTGTGCACGAGTGTAGGTGTCTCTTCTACACTTCCCTGGGGTCCCCCCTCTTATGAAGGAGGTAGAGCATTTCACAGGTATGGAAATGACTAAGACCCGCAGAGATGCAGTGACCCACCCAGGGTTACCCAGCTGGTGGGAGGTGATGCTCCACAAGGTAAGTGAGAAATGGTAGCAATTGGCCCTTCCTGCTGCCTGCTTGGCACCGGGTAGGGCCTCAGAGAGGAGTGGCAGGTCAAGGCCTAGCGGTTGGCTGGCATAGACATCAGAGTAATAAAAAGCAGAGCCAATCTGGTCTCCATACCAGCCCCAGGTAGACAATGAGGTGGTGGACAAGTGCTGCTAGAGATGCCCCAGGGTTCCCCCAGTTACCTGCCCCTCCCCAGAGCCTGCTAGTTTCCAAGCTGGTGAGTATGGGAGAGTTGACACCATGCCTACATCTCCTTTTCCAGGGCCAGTTGGATTCCAGTCTGGCAACATCCCCATGGCCAAGGGCATGTTCACTTCCATCGGTATGGCTCTTGGACTCTTCTACCCCCCTCCCCACCCTAAGACCAGCCTGGGACTACAGTCTAGGGAGCATGCCAGGCACAGGCCCCCTGGGCTCCAGCACTCCCAGCCCCAAATGCATTGTCCCACCCTAATCCTAAAACCCTTCAGCTCAAACCTTCATTTTGCCCTTGGGAGTTGGTTCCTGGCTGTACATCCAAACTCTGGAGTCTCCAGTCAAACGCTGGGGTAACAGGATAGTAGTACACCAGGAGATGGGAGTGCCTCCAGGATCCAAGTGAGCCTTTATGTCTTCCCTGCTGGGCCACAAGGCCTGGCCTCCCCCATGGTCAGTGGTGGGTCTGCCCGAGCCTGGGGCAGCCAGGCAGCTGGGCCTCCAGCCACTCCTCGATTGGTACAGGAAACATGGCCTTGGGTCCTCCTCCTGCTTAATACCACCAGCATCTCTGTGTCTCCTAGAACCTGGTTACTATCAGGATGGAGAATTCGGGATACGTCTTGAAGATGTGGCCCTTGTGGTAGAAGCAAAGACCAAGGTAAAGTGCTGCTGGGACAGGCGAGAACTGTAGACAGCATGGCAGTGACTTTGGGCTGTATGGGGTATAAGGAAGGTCCAAGGAGGGCGCCTGGGTGGCTCAGTCGTTGGGCGTCTGCCTTCGGCTCAGGTCATGATCCCAGGGTCCTGGGATCGAGCCCCGTGTTGGGCTCCTTGCTCGGTGGGAAGCCTGCTTCTCCCTCTCCCACTCTCCCTGCTTGTGTTCCTTCTCTCACTGTGTCTCTCTCTGTCAAATAAATAAATAAAATCTTTAAAAAAATAAAAATTAAAAAAAAGGAAGGTCCAAGGAGAAGGGCGTTTAATAGGCAGACATGAATTGATTTGGAGTTTTCCTCTGCTCCAGAAAAATTCCATAACTCAGAGTTTCTCGAGCCTGTTTGCACATTAGAGTATCAGCATCATCAGAAGAGCTTTTTGGTTTTAATGCCAATGCCCAGGTCCCACTCTAGACCAAATGAATCAGTATCCCTGCTCTAAATCACTGGTCTTCGATGCCCATAATAATCACCAGGGGAGCTTACTAGATACGAAGATTCCCTATAATAGCAACCAACAGGATAAAATACCTACCTAAAAACTTAAAAAGACTTATATGGAGAAAATCTCTACTGAGGGACATAAAAAAGATTTAGGTAAATGGTGCTCTCTGCAAAGAAGCCTCAATATTATGGAGATGTCATTTCTCTGGAAATTTATCTATAAATTCAAGACAACCTCAATTTCAGTGCTAACTGGTTGCTTTTGTAACTTCACAAAATGATAGTAAAGTTTGTAGAAATAAACAGGCAAAAATAGCTAGGTAGCTAGGAAAATTCTGGAAAAGAAGAGCAATAAGGGAAACTAGCCTTTTCAGATATTAGCACATACGATGAAGCTACTGTAATGAAACAGTATGGCACCAGAAATGGGAGAGATAGATGTAACAGTGGAATAGAACAGCTAATCCAGAAATACACCCTCTAATTTATTATTTTCTTGGGGGGGTGGGGCAGAGGGGGAGAGAGAGAGAGAATCTTAAGCAGGCTCCATGCTGTGGGTGGAACCTGACATGGGGCTCAATCTCACAACCCTGAGATCATGACCTGAGCCCAAATCAAGAGTCCAGTGCTTAACCGACTGAGCCACCCAGGCGCCCCTCTAATTTCTATAAACAAAATGGGAATTTAATTTATAATAAAGCTGGTATTTCAAAAGAGTAAAGATAAGAGAGATTTAATAAATGGGGGGCAAATGGCTAATCATTTGGGGGGCTATTAAAGTGAAGAACCTTACTGTTACTTCAAAGTAAAATTCTGAATGGATCAAGATTTAAAGGTAAAACCATAAAAGATTTGGAAGAAAATCTATATAAATTCATTTATAATCCCAGGATGGAAATGGGCCTTTCTATGCAAGACCCAGAAGCCGTGAAGATAAAGATTGATAAATTAAATGTAAAACTGTCTATATGGAGGGATGCCTGGGTGGCTCAGTCAGTTAAGTGTCTGCCTTCAGCTCAGGTCATGGTCCCAGGGTCCTGGGATCAAGCCCAGCCTCAGGCTCCCTGCTCAGCGGGGAGTCTGTTTCTCCCCTGCCCCTCCCCCTGCTCATGCTCTTGTGCTCTCTCTCTCTCTCTCTCTCTCGCTCTCTCTCTCTCAAATAAGTAAAATCTTAAAAAAAAAACCTGTCTGTATGGAAACAATACCATAAACAAAGTCAAAAGATGTATGACAAATAGAGCACATACACTAGGGAAAGCACGCATTTCCTTCTTTGGCCCCATGAGCTTTTTACAAATCAATATGACAAAAATAGGGAAAACAGAAAAAAACAGGCAAAGGACATGAAGAGGCAACTCTCTAAGATCAACACAAATGATCCATAAGCATGCAAAGATGCTCAACTTTATTCTTAAAGAAACACAAATCAAAACAATAGATTACCATGTTTCACCGATCTGATTGGCAAACAATGAGAGATTTTAATGATACCCAGTACTGGTGAAGCTATGAGGAAATGGGCCCTCTCACACACCGTTGGAGGAAGCACGAATTGATACGATCTTTCTAGAGGGCAGTTTGACAATAGCTATCAAAATATCTATTTAAAATGCCTTGGAGCGCCTGGGTGGCTCAGTTGGTTAAGCATCTGCTTTCCGCTCAGGTCATGATCCTGGAGTCTGGGGATCGAGCCACAAGCCCCACATCTGGGCTCCCTGCTCAGTGGGGAGTCTGCTTCTCCTTCTCCCTCTGCCCCTCCCCTTGCTCCTTCTCTCTCTCTCTCACTCACACACTCTCTCAAATAAATAAATAAAATCTTTATAAAATAAAATAAAAATAACATAAAATAAAATGCCTATACCTTTTGTCTCAGCAATCCCTCTGCCAGATATGTGCCTTCTGGATCTAGTCCCAAAAGGTCACCAAGATGTTTTATACATTGATGTGTATTGTAACATCAATAGTCGTAGTAAAAAAAGAAGTGGAAACAGCCTACGTATCCCACTGATTAAATAAATCATCATGCATACTATGGACCATTACACAGCCCTTAAAAAAGAGTGAGGTAGATATCCTTGTGCTAATATGCAGCGCTCTCCTACATTTACTATTAACAGGGTGGAGAGAGGTGCAGAAAAGCATGTGGTAGGATCCATTTTGTGTGGATTAGAATAATTAATTAGTGGATTAATTACTGTATATGTCTTAAATGTTTTCAGGAAGGAACCTGGGCAGGGAGGAGACTTTCCACTTTTATTGTGTATCTTTTTGTAGTTTGAATTTTCTAAGCACACCCATGCAAGGGATCCCTGGGAAACAGGAATTATGGACTATTTTGTCTTCTTTATACTTATTTCTATGGGTAGGTCAATCGAGAGATACAAAGAGATTTGATAGAGACATATAAAGATATAGATTAGATAGATGATAGATAGATATAAAAACCTAATAACTTATCTTAAAAATATTAAAATGTGTGTTCCCAGCCCTGTGCTAAAAGTTCTCACTCCAGTGGTCTGGAGGGTGGCCCCGGGAATTTACATATTTAACAAGGCCCCCGTGGTGCTATAGATGCACACACTTTGAGAAATACAGACCTAATAAGCACCAAAGGTGAGGTGCTGAGTGGCAGACCGGGGTGTGGGGGTGGACCAGGGGACTGTAGGACATTCAGCCTACCTTGAGTCTCGGCCTTGACAAGGGCCAATTCCCTGTGCCTGTGGCTTCTGAGTGGAGCACTGCCTCCCTCCCTTCAGCCAGGCCCCTTCTCCTCACTCATTCTCCTGCTTTCCCGCCTTTCCTGTGGCATTCCAGTACCCAGGGTCCTACCTGACCTTTGAAGTGGTGTCCTTGGTGCCCTATGACCGGAACCTCATTGATGTCAGCCTGCTGTCTCCAGAGCACGTAAGTGACCCTCAGCACCGTCCATCTTTCGGCCCGTGAACCACTGACTGCCTTCTTCCCAACCCTGGGCCTTTCTCGCCTCTGCTCCCCCTACCCCAAGACCCTCTGCCACTTCCGCTCCCCCGGGACGGTCCACGCTGTTGGCTTGTAGGCACACACCAAGGCATCCCTCCCTGACCTCACCAGAGACTGCAAAGCTTCTAGAACTCTCTGGTCAGACCAACCTGCCCAACCCCAGGTAGTGAATTCCTGGGGAGTCTGAGTCTCTGGACTCTGCCACCTCAAGTCCTAATATAAGCCTCAGTCCCTTCTTCTGTAAAATGGGGATAATGATGCTTGCCCAACTTTCATTCCGCTCCCGTCCCCCATGCACCCCACGAAAGTGTCGCTGTGACACTAAACGGCCACTGAGGTGAGCTGCCTCTGAAAAGCCCCCAGGGCATATGCTTGTGGCCTGATGATGGCCGGGGAGCTGTGGGTATCTGTGGGGTACCTGTGGGCCCCTGTGCCAGGGTGGGCAGCCAGAGTACCATCACCGGGGACTGGCTGGCACCAAGACCTCACCTTGCAGCAGTTTGGCGGGGGGAGGCCCTCAACCCCTCCTTCCCTTGGCAGCTCCAGCACCTGAACCACTATCACCAGACCATCCGAGAGAAGGTGGGCCCGGAGCTGTCGCAGCGCCAGCTGCTGGAGGAGTTCAAGTGGCTGTGGGAGCACACCGAGCCTCTGCCCGCAAGGGCGCCGCACACGGCCTCCTTGGCCTCTCTGTTGGCAGTCTCCTCTCTTACCGTCCTCGGCTGGAGTGTCTAGACGCTCAGACTCCCCGGCCAACCCTTGAGCTCAGCTCCCCTCACCCTGCACCACCTGCACCCCCAGAGCCCCTGCCAGCCCATTGCCCAGAGACCATTGCCCTCACCTTCCTTCTCCAGGACTAAGCCCCAGGGACACAGGGCTTCTTGGCCCCAGGCTGGCCCCCTCTGGGCCTGTACACCGCACCCTGGGCTCGCAACCCCTAAACAGCTAGTCCCTTTCCTCCTGTGAGCCCAGTAGGCCCAACCTGTTAGCTGGCAGAGCCTCCTACCACTGCCCCACCCCCCACGACCGATATGAGGCGGTACCCTACCCCCGGGAGCGCCATGCCCCCTCCTTCCCCCCCCCCCCCCCCCGCCCGGGAGAGCCCCACCCTATCGCCACCTGCTGGATGTAGTCAGAGCTCTTCCCATCCCCTCGGGCTCCTGACTTGGTCTTTCCACACCCTCGAAGCTGCTTCTGACCACAGCAACCTGCCCCTGGCCCTACAATGCCCTCCTGGCTGCAACCCACAGGCTGAAGGAACAAGGGCTGCCTCTAGGTTCCCTGCTGAGCCTGTGGAGGGAGAGGAAGGGAAGGTGGCCGAGGCTTCTGCAACCAGGAGGGCCAGCCAGAAAGGGGCACGTATGCCAGCCTGCCCGCCATGTGAGCTCATCACCTCTAAACCCTGGGTGGGTTCCAAACCAATGGACAGGACAGGGAGTTCAGCCATAGGAATCTGGCCGTGGAGGAGGAGGGAATGTGGGGAGCATTCTGGAATATGACCCTACCCAAAGTTGGGAACAACCTCAGCAGCAGTGCCCAATCACCATCCCAGACTTCCCAGCGCGTGGGTAGCCCTTTTAACTCTCCAAAATGCAGCTACAGTGACAATGCTGTCAAATCCTCCA
The DNA here is from genome assembly GCF_037043125.1 of Eumetopias jubatus. NCBI lineage: Eukaryota > Metazoa > Chordata > Mammalia > Carnivora > Otariidae > Eumetopias > Eumetopias jubatus. The sequence continues at coordinate 19,592,965 of NW_028274817.1, read as the reverse complement.
GCATCTTCAGATGGGCTTGAACCTATGTGGGCTGGTTTAACTTGTGTGACTCTGCTTTCCCCATTTTACAGATAGGAAAACTGAGCTCCAGACCGGGGGTACCTCTCCAAGAACACACAGTGTTCGGTTGGGACATGGCAGGGCCAGAATGGGCCGGCAGTCCAGCTATTTTGCCCTTTGGCCCCATGTGAAATCCCTTAGGGTACTTCCCAGCCCCTTCCAAGTTCACTGAGCCCGCTGTTGGGGGCAGGGCGGAGGGGAGGGAGGGAGCTTTCTTTGGTCAGCCCTGCCGTTAGCCACCTGGGCTCACATCCTGCTAGATGCTTAAAACAGCATGGCAACGAAGCCTGCCTCTGGGTTTTGCATTGTGTCTTCTTTGTTGCCGGGGACTGCTGTTACCTGTGGCTTTTGTGGTGGGGGAGGGAGGGGAGGGGGTGAGATGGGGGGAGGGATGTGAGGCTCCCAGAAGCTCGGTTGGGGAGCACATGTGCTTGAGAATGGGCATGTGAGCATGCGTGCGTGTACGTGTGTGAACATTCACGTATTCGCGTGCATGCCACGCCCAGCCAACCAGCACCCGTGCTGAAGGTCACAGCCTTCTGGAGAGCATGGAGGGGAGCCCCATGCCGTGGGACTTGTCGAATGTAGTCCAGGAAAGTTGGAAGCAGCACCTGTGCTCTGCTGAGCAGGGTCAGGGAGAGGAGGGAACTAAGCCTCTGAGGCAGAGTGCTGGGGAGAGGCGCCAGGCAGAGTCCCACCCCACCCCCCCGCGTGGGACCACCAGACCTGGTTGGCTGAGTGAGGGTGACCTGTGACAGTTATCACCACTGAGGCTTGTATCCAAAGGCCCCTGCTCTGAGCCATCCTCACTGCGAGCCTATGGCACCCAACAATGGGCTTCAACTTGCTGATTCATTTACTCTTTCACCTGGTCACCCCACAAAGACAGCTACTAATAATAAAATTAAAGTTATCACCATCATCATCATCATCATCATCATCACCACCACTACCATTCACTGAGTGTTTCATATATTTGAGGCACTGTGCTTTATATGCACTTTAAAAATATTTTTTATTTTATTGTGATAAGAACGGTAAACATGAGATCTACCCTCTCATACATTGTTAAGTGTACAATACATTATTGCATTTTCCCACTTAATCTCCACAACCTCTGAGAAGGTACTTTTACTGTTCCCGTTTTGCAAGTGAGGAAAATGAGTGAGGCTCATAGAGATTAGCCAACTCGCTCAAGGTCACTCCTCAAGGAAATGATAAAAGTGGGACTCAAACCAGTCTGATGATTCCAGAACCCGCTCTCCCAGAAAAGGGCAGGTGGTACGGCTCTCACATACCTCAGAAAACTGAGGCTCAGCCAGGATCACACAACTGGTTGAGTTGGGACTCAGACCTGACCGTTCTCCACACCATCCTGCTTCCCCAGGGCCTGCCCACCCAGGTCTTTCCCTTTGATCCCTGATGCTTGTGCCAGGCCATAACCTGACCAGGACCTGCTCACAGGCCTCTCAGCCCAGGGCAGCTCACGTGCTCCCCTTTCCTCCTTCAGAGCAAGACCCAGGGCTCTGCCTCATCGCTTCCCTTAACTACCTCTTCCAATCCACCAGCACGGGGTGGGGTTGAGAGCATGGCTGCAGGGGGGATGGGGGGCTGCCACCTCAGGTCCTCCCTCCTTGGGGCCCAGATCATCAGCACACTGAGCAGCCCTCTTGAAGGGTTCCACTCTGCACCAGGCAGGGCAACATTCAAGCATACACAGCAAGGCGAACCCACGCGGGAGCACTTGAGACGTCATTAGGAACTGAAGATAAATAAATGCCCCCTTGGAAAAGCCTCTTTTCCCAGGAGTTCGGATTCTAGGGTTCCAGTTCCAGCTGGGCCAGCTTGTGTCTATAGGCAAGTCACTTCACCTCTCTGGTCTTCAGTTACCTCTTCTGTAAACTACATATACCACCTTACCCATGAGGTGACAGTGAAAGGCTCCTAAGATCCGGATGTGACAGCACTCTGTGAGCCAGGAAGCCACACAGACAGGAGATGATAATGCTATTATCCACTCAGCACGAGTTCAACTCTTGCCTCACCTTTGGAGGTAGGTAAGGAAAAAACGGGGGATCCAAATTTTATATATACATCATCGAAACTACACAGGCTTTTGACCAAGTATCTAATTTGTGTTTTTCCAGCTGTGCTTCCTAAGAGCCCGAGGTTCCTTAGAAATGCCACAGGGACTGCCACGAAAAGCAGAGCTCCAGCCAAAAGCAGCCTGCATGGGCTTCCCATAAAATTGTATCAGAAGTAGTTGCAAGGCCAACTTGTGGGTGATGGGCCTGTGTAGTCACGGAGAGCCTGGTGCTTAGAAGAGCCCTGTACAGGGGTGCCTGGGTGGCTCAGTCGATTAAGTGTCTGCCTTTGGCTCAGGTCATGATCCCGGGGCCCTGGGCTCCCGGCTCAGTGGGGAGTCTGCAGCTCCCTCTGCCTCTGCCCCTACCCCCTACTTGTGGGCGCGCGCTCTCTCTCTCTCTCATAAATAAAATCTTTAAAAAAATAAGAGCTCCGCTGTCACCATCTTGAAATTTTTTAAAATGTTTGAACAAGGGGCCCTGCCTTTTCACTTTGTACCAGGTCCCACAAATCCCATAGCCAGCCTGGACTAGGAGCTCCATGACCAAAACCAAAACCAAAACCAAACCAAACCAAAACAAAACAAAAACTAAGAAAAAACGGGTTTCATGCCTTTGATGTACAGATTGGGGAAATGCCACAGCAGCCCAGAAAAAGGAGGGACTGGTCCAAGGTCACACAGCCCGTTGAGGCCAAAGCGGGGATTAAATGCCCAGCATCCTGATTCAACTGTGTGGGCTCCTCTCTTGCTTTCAGTGTGTTCTTCCGTCACTCCCTACTGCCTCGAAGAAGCAAGCTGAAGCCCAGGGGGACCAGTTGCCGGTCACAGGGCCATGGTAACAGCGGGGATGATGGGCTTGAGCTACATTTTTTTGATGCTTTAAATCCTTTTTGGAATAGGAAAGAGCCTGGGTGAGATCATACATACATACTTACTTACGTATATACAGAAAGAGTCTAAATGGTTCATTTTTAAAACGACAACGAAGCCAGTCCTCTCTCATTTGCCAGCCAGCTGGCTCGGGGGCTTCATGAGCTGGGGCCACGGGAGGGCTGGAGCTGGCTGCCTTCAGCCCCCCAAACCACGTCAGCAGTGCAGTTTACCAACTCACCCCGCACTTCCTCAAAGCAGTGGTTGGGCGCTTTTGGTGCCAAAAAATATCTGGAAATATGAAAGAGTCAGTAGCAACTGTTTCCCCCGCGTGCATCCCTGCCCTCCAAGGCTCTCTTAGCTGGAAGTGGGAGGTGCTCCCCGACCACGCCCAGCCTGCCCTTGCCCTCAGGCTGGCCCACCTCCTCACTTCCTTGTTTCTTTGTGAAACAGGAACTGAGCAAGCAGCTCAAGTAGGGTAGGATGGGTGGTTGAGAAAACCCCAGTGGTCCATAGCAAGACCGTGAAGCTGAAAAGTTAATTTCCCTCCCAGCGGGTCCTGAGTAGTTCTAGATTCTCTCGCTTGTCACACCGTCTATGTTCTAGAATAGCTTGGCCTGAGGGACCCTGCCCTTGGCGAGGTGGAGACACACAGCATATGGGACAGAGTCACGTAGCGGAGATTCAGACGGGGTCCAGATGAGATGTAGAAGCAGGTGCCAAGGCAAGAGGAGACACTGTGGGTGGAGCCTGGAGTGAACAGATATAGTCCCCCACCAGGTACCAAGCATTTTGCATGAGCTGTGCACTGGATTGACAGCATTCTGTCTAACATGTCATCTGGGTAACTCTGGTTACTTACACACACACACACACACACACACTCTCTCTCTCTCTCTCTCTCTCTCTCTCTCTCCCCAAATGAGGCCCACATTATCACTGTCTCCACAAGAGCTCATTGCTCAAGGTCACTTGCCCAAGGTCACGCAGCCTCTAAGTGATATATGGCGATTTGAATCCAGTTCTACCTGACCCGATTTCTGGAAGGGGTCTCCTGCCCTTCCTCTTCCCTAGACACTTGTGCCCTAGACTGCTCAGCGACCTTTGTCCTTGTAACCTTGGGACACAGCCCTAGGCGGAGGAGCCCGGTGCTCCCAGTCTTCCACAGAAAGGCCCCGCAGTGCCTAGTGAGTGTTTTTATCTGAGCGCCAAAGCCCGGCCTCTTTGCGGTCATTGCCACAGCTGCCTGCAGGTGTTCTTTGTTTTTTTAAACCAAGACCTTATCACTGGTTCAGAGATTCAGAGATGACTTTCCCTCCCATCAGCCCCTGCTGCCAGGGACTCCCCAGTGCTCCTAGAGCTGAGCGTCCTGCGGGTACTGTCCGTGCGCCCGAGGCATGGATGCTTCCTGCCCAGGTTCTTGCCCTCCTCTGCCCTTCTCCTACCCGGGCTTTTCTTCTTCTCATCCTCCCTGCCTAAGGCTACCACCATGAAATCTGCTAATGGGCTGGGCCTTCCAAAGTGCACTGCACCTCAGAAGTGCCCAAGTGTTTCCAAGCGACTGTGTAGCCTCTGCTTGAACGTTTCCAGAGACAGGAAGCTCTACTACTTAAACCAGGGCTGAACTAGTATCATCTAAATATCGAAAGTGTCCGGGCACCTGGGTGGCTCTGTCAGTTAAACCTCTGACTCTTGCTATTTGCTCAGGTCACAAACTCAGGGTTGTGAGATCAAGCCCCACGTCAAGCCCTGCGTTGAGCCCTGCATGGGACTCCACAATGGTGTGAAGCCTGCTTAAGATTCTCTCTCCCTCCCTCTGCCCCTCCCCCTCCCACTCACTCTCTGTCTCTTTCTCAAAAAAAAAAAAAAAATATATATATATATATATATAAAATGTCTTCCTGGGAAGGAACCCAAACCTTCCATTTGTTTCCCGTCATTCCTGGCCACCAGAATACATCCCTTCCTCGCTATAACAGCTCTTCAAAGTCAACTTGCTTCCCCACCCCAACCCTCTAAGCCAAATATTACAGGTGTTGAGTACTCCTCAGGTTGATGGAGCTCCCCTATAGATCACACACACACACACACACACACACACACACACACACAGCCCTAGCTATTCAGCTTCTGTGCATGGGATCAGACTTCCAGATGCCCTCCCCTTTCTCTTCATTCCCACCGCCTGCCACAGCGTATTATTTTCCACGGGATGTGAGTGTGTGGCTGGGAGAGGTGAGAATAAGAATCATTTGGGAGGTTTATCCAAATATAGATATCCTTCGATACCCAAACTCTTACTCTCTCAAACCAGGATTGTACCCATTCGGAGAGTGAAGGACACTTTCACACATATCTGGGTCCCAACTGCCCCAAATATCCCATCCATGATCTTCTATCAAATTAGAATCTCCTTAGGGGTGCAGGTGGGGGCTGCTGTGTGTGAATGCAGCCTATGATAACCGTTGTGTCTTTGGCAGCCCTATTGTCTACCCTCTGAGGCTTCAGACGGATCTCACTTATCTGTGGCACCTCGCACCCCAAAACACACAATAGCAATATTGCTGCTAAATCAAAGCTTTGCCATCCCACATTTATACTGGACACATCTTCGCGATAATAATCCCAATTTAAACTGCTTACCTAAGGGGGTTGTGTTGGGATTAATGTAGTGCTTGGCAAAGAACAATGCTGGGCAAATGTAAGCTTGCCTCCCTGCCCAGACGTAAGCTCCCAGGTGCAAGGGACTTGGACAACTATTTATTTTGCATCTCTTCATAGTGCTTAGCACAAGGCTCTGCCCAGAGCTACTCTTAGGTCCTGTCTACCAGCCCATTATCGAGTTTGAGGTGGCCTTGTTCACTGCACTACTGATCTGGATCACCTCTTTAGCTGAGGGCTCTGTGTACCTGGGAAGTGACCTATAAAATGTTGATGTGTGGTCCGGAAGGGAAACCTGTTTAAAAGGTGTTTAGGGCCCATTAACCAGCTGGGGCCTGACCTCAAGGGACTCGGGCCAGGGCAATGTGCTGGGAGGGAAAAGTTGGGGGAAGGCGAGTCCAAATGGGGGAGCCCTGGACCCCCAGAGCGGGGGTGGGGAGGAGGCACATCTGAAGAGGAGACAGAGGGCAGCGCTGAACACACTCGCTCCCTTCTGTCCTGGCGGGGTTGGGGACCTCTCTGTACTTTACTAGAGGCTCCTCTCCAGCCCTGCCGCCTTTTCCCAGGCCCAGGCGAGGTGGCCGCCCAGCACCCTGGTTAGCTGGCTGCCTTTGAAGGCTCTGCGGTTAGTGTGTGAGCTGCGCTCGCGGCCGGGGCTGAGCAAACAGGAAGCGCGGCACATCCTGCACGCCTGTCCGCGGACGCACAGTCGCGGCGCAGGCCCAGAAAGTTCTGCTGGGGGCTCCGGCTCCGACTGCTCCCGTTGCCCGAGCCCTGAGTGCCCAGAGCCCCTGCAGCCCTGTGCCCGCCCCTCGCCTCCCGCGGGGTCACCCTCCCGCCACTCCTCCCTCCGCCGCATCCCCAACCTGGGCAGGCTCCTTCCCAGGCCTCCAAGGCCCGGCAGTGGGAGCCCTGGCGCCCCCCCCCGCCCTCCCCCCGCTGCCAACGAGGGGAGCGTGGCCCGTGGGGGAGCGAACTGGGGTGCTGGCGCCCCCGGCCTGGCCGGCTGAGGAGGACAGAGCCAAAGAAGTATGGCTTCAGCTTGGGGGAGAAGGACCTTGTCTTCCCTGAGCTCAGCCCGACGGATGGATGGTCAAAGGGCGTGGGGCAGGCTGGGGGACAGCGGGGAGGAAGTCACAAGAACATCTTGGGAACAGGGGAGGGCCAGCCCAGGATTTCACAAGTGCCACAGAAAGGAAAGCCTTAAAAAGATGCACACCTTTTACCCCAGGATTCCCCTTCTGGAAATCTATCCAAAGGAAAAAATTGTGGATGTGAATATTTGCCTTAAGGATGTACCATGAAGGGGCACCTGGGTGGCTCAGTTGTTAAACGTCTTCGGCTCAGGTCGTGATCCCGGGGTCCTGGGATCGAGCCCCGCATCAGGCTCCCTGCTCAGTGGGAAGCCTGCTTCTCCCTCTCCCACTCCCCCTGCCCGTATTCCCTCTCTCACTGTGTGTCTCTCTGTCAAATAAGTAAATAAAATCTTAAAAAAAAAAAAAGGATGTACCACGAAGACTAAAAAAAAAAAAAAAAAGTGAAGCCAACCTAAGTTCATTGGTGGGGGCCTGTTGAAATCATCATGGTACCCGCGGGCCGTGGGCTGCTCGGCAGCCATTAGGAATGGCGTTAGTTGACAAATATCTCACAGCGTGAGAAAATCTCAATGATACTGTATTCAGTTTGACCAGCGGATATCAACACCGTTTGTGAAGTATGACTTTTTTTAACTTTAAAAATTTAAAAATGGTTCTGTTTAGGTGTAATTGGCCTAAAAGAAACTGCACATTTTTAAAATGTATGATTTGTTTTAACATACGTATACACCCATGAAACCATCAGGGCAACCAAGATGGTGAACATATCTATCACCCCGGAAAGGGTCCTTGTGCCCTTTCTGACCTCTCCCTCCCCTCCTTATCCTCTCAAACCACAGATCTGCTTTCTGCACAGTATGATTTTTGTAAAATAGAGAGGGGGGTAGTTAAATCCTCAAAAAAAGAAAAAGATATTTATCCAAACAGTATAATTATGGAAAATTTTTTAATTTTCTTCTTTTTGTGTATTTGTGTTTGCTAAATTATGTTATGAATATGAATTGCTTCTGTAATAAGATCATTGAAGTTATTAAAATATCTGCTACAGATAACCCACAAAGCGAACATTCTAAACCACACACGCATTTAAGAAATGCCTCTTGCCTGGGACATTTGCTGATGGTATGAAGTTGCTTGCGAGAACATGCCTTTTTCATGATGATGGCTGTTGTGATGATAAATATACGGGGGTGGGCGGGGGAGCCAAGGTGTTTTGACTGCAGGCATGACTGCTCTGAAGAGAATGGCTATAGGCATGCTGGTGGCAGTGGGGATGACTGCCCCAGTGACCCCTGCAAGGATGTCGTGATGGCTATAAGTGTGATGACTGTAGGGCTGATGGTTGTAGGGGTCAGATCACTGTTGGTGACTAGCTGGAATGTCCATAAGGGTGACAGCCATGAGGCTGCTGATTGTGAGGGTGCTAGCAGCAATGATGATGACTATGGGGGTGACATCCGAGGGTGTTGCCTTAGGGTGCTTGCTGTTGTGATGATAGGCTGTAGGGGATGACTGTAGGGTCATGGTTGTACGGGTGGTAGTGGTGGTAGTGATGACCTTGGTGATGCAAGATGACCAGGAGCATTGGCCTAAAGGGCAGAGATGGCTCAGCTTCTGGCTTCTGGCTTCTGGTTGGCGGGAGAAGAGGCTTCAGTAGGCCATATCATGTCAAGTCGATGGGCCACCCCCAAGGAGATGGAGCAGGACAGGTAATGATTGACACGAGACAGCAGGGTAGGGACTTTTCTCTGCTTGTTCAACCTAAGAGCCGTCTATATCAGAATCTCTGGAGACTGAAGTTGGGACTTCCTTCCTCCCTCGGGGCCGGCAGGGGCTGCGATTGCTGTAAGAGCAGGTCACGTGGCTGGGCTTCCTGTATGCTGCTGCCGCTGGGTGTCCATGGCCCGCGCCCCCAAGCTGCCACTCCAGCACACAGAGTGGCAGCCAGAGGCTCGGTCCATGCCGTGCCCCCTGGACGGTGCTCGCGAGGCTGAGCAAGAGGTCTCGGCATCTCGACACCTAAGATTGCAGGGACGGAGTGTCACCAGGGCAGAGGACCATGTTGCGCCGCAAACCCTCCAACGCCAGCGATAAGGAGCCCACTCAGAAGAGAAAGGTGAGGAGCATCTCTGGGAACTCACGTCTTCCTTCCCTCTGCTCTCTCAACCCACCCTCTCCAGGACTCTTAGAAGTGGGAAGAGCCAAAGGCCGGACGTTGTGTCTGTAGGCAAGGGCCATTCTCCCAAGGGCATTGGGACGGGGGCCCAAAGGTTACTGGAGTAACAAAAGTACAGAAGAGACTTTCAAAATCTAGAGAGTCAGGGTTCCAGACCCTTAGAAGTCTAGAGTTACAGAATTCAACCCTACAATGATGGGATAGAGATCTAAAATCAGGGGCTAGAATCCTAGACTAGAATTCAAGAATCACAAAATATACTTCTCAAGGTGCATCCCAAGACTGTACTCAATTTTCTCTCCCCTATGCTGGTCCTGCCACTGCTTCTGCCCAAGCACGGCCTCTCAGGAGCCATCTCACTCAAAGGGCCCTGCTGGGCCACCCAGATGGGCGCCATGATGCTCCTGGGGCCCCTGCCCTCTGGCCATAGCCAGACTCTGCCCACTTGGCTCAGCTCTGTTGCAGCTCCCCAGGCCCTCAGGAGAGGCGGCCAACATGCAGAGGGGGCCCAGGGGATTCCTAGACTCAGGAAAAGGCTCTCCAAACCTTCAGTGGGATGCAGGGGACATGCAGGTTCTTCCCAGGCGGGAAGAAATTATTTGTGAAGAATGAGAAATGAAGCTGGTGAGATGGGAAATAGGGGCTGAGGAAGAAAAATTCAGTAGAGGGACTGACTCTAAAGGCCAAGAGGAAAAGCAGCTGTCGTGGACAGCTCAAATATTCCTCTTCCTGGAGCAGAGACCAGACCAGAAGATTCCTTGAAGACCGCCAGATCTGGGTTTCTCTAGTTGGATTTGAGAATTTCTAGACTTATTCTTTGAATTGATTATAGTACTCTCCCAGGACACCAGCCAAGTACATTCCACACATCCAGCGGGATCCTAGGACCATCCCCAAGCAGGCCTGAACCGGGTCCAAGAGACCTAGGCCTAGCCCCAGGCCACACTCGGGGGACCTCCAGGCCCTCAATGTGTCCTGTTGTTTTCCCAGGAGCTCAGCCCAGGTGCCCTGTGGGGGACCCTCCCTTGTCAGGGGAGCAGCTCCCAAGTGGAGGCCAAGCCAGCTGAAAGACTGAGCCCCTGGGCACTGGGGTGTGCATCCTGCCCCATCTCAGGTCCTGGGGTGGCTGCCACTTCCGGCTGTACTCTCCCCACCCCAGATGCTTCTCTAAGTTGCAGTGGAGGTGGGCAGAGGGGGGTAGAGATTCACGAGTCTTCACATAGGCTTCGTCACCCCCATCTAAGCCCTGCTTGGCGCTAGGCCCAGCAGACTTACCATTGGCTGCCACTCCGGGGTGAGCAGGTCCCACTTCCCCTTGCTCTCTGGCTGATGGCGGTGGGAAGCCGAGACTGCTGTAGACATTGCTGGGCCCCAAACCACAGGGGAGCGAGCTGGGGGAAAGAGCCTGAGAAAGAGCTGACACTTTGACACTGGGACCCTGTGCCATCTCAAGCGGAGGTGCCCAGTGGCACACAGAAGCCGGAAGTCCCTGTCTTCTTCCCTGACTTCCATTATCCGGATTCTGTATTTGGTGGCTAGGCCTCTGGGATTGTCCCCCCAGGCTTCTCCCAGGAAAAGCAAGGCCCGTGTGGCACTCTGAGGTCCATGTCCCTCCCTCCAGGGAGGATCATCCAGGCAAACCCCGCCCCACCCCTGCCTGAGCCTGGGCCATCCTCAAGAGCCACTCTCCAAGCCCCAATACTGTGGAAATGGCCTTGGAGAAGCCAAGTTTCCAGAAGGTAGAGATAGCATCTTCCCCACACCCAGAGACAGCAGCCCAGCTCCAGCACCATGACCTTGGGCAAGTCCCTTCTCAGTGGCTGAGGTGACACGGTGGGGGGAAAGCACAAAGGCAAGTGAGGCCTCTCTCACCTGCCCCTGCTCCTCCTCCCAGGGCTGCCAGAATGAGTGTGCTGAGTGGGAGGCAAGACAGGGGAGTTGAAATCCTACGGGTTCTAGCAGTAGGACCTTGGACAGTTCATTGACCTTCTTTGGGCCTCAGTTCCTTCACCTTGGAAAAGGAGGCCAGCTCTTGATCTGCCCATCTCAGGAGGTTGTGCAGATGGCCTGGGACAATAAACATGAGAGTGCTCCCTCACGGGCAAGCATGTGCACACGAGTAGGGTGCACGCTGTAGGTGTGGGCGGGCGCGGGGTGTGCACTGCAGAGAAGACCAAGCCTGGGTCCCAGCCCTGAGGTGGAGGAAACGAGACTTAAAAGCACTAAGAGCCTGCACTAAGGGAGGACTCGTCAGGCGCCAGGTGCCGCGCACTCTACCCCTATTGGAGCTTGTTGGCTCCTCATGAGAACCTTGTGAAGCAGGGGCAGATATTGCCTCTATCTCTATTTTATGCCCAAGTCTCAGAGAGGTGAAGTGACTCACCCAAATTCACACAGCTAGTAAGCTGCAGAGCAGGGATCCAAGCCAAGACTTATCAGTCTCCAGAGTCTTAACCCCTTCTTCCTCTACTCTCTTGTCCCCCTACTGATCCCAGAAGCACTAGAAGAATCTGATGAACATGAGAGACTCAACCCATGAGTAGAAAAGCACACCTCTACGTGACACCCCCACCAGCATACACTTTGCATTTCCAGTGGCTCCTCGTTGCCCGCAGGCTAATGCCCAAGTTCCTTGGCATGGCTGGCCAGGGCCTTCCATGGCCTTTTCTGCTTCACCTCGCACCACACTGACTATGCTCAGAATGTTTCTAACTCTCATTCTTGTTTAAACCCTTCCCAGCTTCTCCCAGAGAAATCCTTGATCCCTTGCATAGCTCAGCTTAAATGTGTCTCCTCCTCCTAGAAGCCCTCCTGAGCCCTTCCTCCTCCATGCTCCCGCTCACTCTCCAGGAAGCTCCCTCCAAACACCACCCACAGTTTCCAGTACACTCAAATGCATTTCTATACTGGGAGACAACTTAGTGAGCTCTGAGCACAGCAACACGCACAGGCTTCCAGAGTCACAGAACGGGGTTCAAACCCCTGCTCTTGCTGCTGCCTGCTGTGTAACTCTGCCTCGGACACTTCATTTCTGAGTCTCAGGCTCCTCAGCTGGGCAGGAAGGGTGTTAAGATGGGGCTGTGGTGAGGCTGGAGTGAGCCGGCACCCACAAAGGGGTGGACAGGGTGCAGGGCACATGGGAGGTATTTAACCCCTTTCTTCCCAGATTCCCACACACGCACAAGCCAGTGCCTGGAGCCCAGAGGGTGCTGGGTATGTGACTGGTCCACTGAAGGAGCTGAGGGGCTAGTTGCAGAGACACCCGGTGAAAGCCAAGCTTGCTTAGGAAGCAGGGGAAGAAGATGCCAATGGGGGGCAGTGTGAGGCTCTGAGGGGGTGATCAGGGGAGGCTTCCTACAGGAGGCAGCACCTTTGAAACTGGATTTGGAAAGCCTTTCTATGGATGTATAATATCTGTCCAAAGAAGTGGATAAATTACAAGTGTTCCACTCAATGAATTTCCACAAGGCGAACATTCCCTCATAGGCAACACCCAGATCAAGAAACAAAGCACTTTTGGAGGACCTGGCTGCTTCAGTCGGTATAGCACACAACTCTTGATCTCGGGGTCATGAGTTCAAGCCCCATGTTGGGCATAGCGCTTACTTTAAAAAAAAAAAAAAGCACTTCCAACACTCCAGAAGCTTCTCTCATGCCCCTGTTGGTCACTACATGCTCCCTTTCCCTAAGGGTAACCACTATCCTGACTTCCAACAGCATAACTTAGTTTTGCCGGGTTTTGAACTTTCTATACAAGGAACCATATCATGTACTCTGGTGGTTGGCCCCTTCTGCTCAACAGTGTATCTGCAAGATTCATCCATATTGTTAGGGAAAGCTGTACCAAGCTCATCGCTATGTACTATTCCCTTCAATGACTGCTACAATTCCTATATCCATTCTACAGTTGGTGGGCACGTGGACTGTTTCCAGTTCCATTGGATTTTGAAGGAAGGGAGAAACTATGGTTGACAGAGAAGGGTGGAGTGTTCCAGGTGGGGCACGCCCTGGGTAAGAGTCTGGAGGGGGTCAGAGGAAAGGCTAAGCACACATGGACATTCGTTGAGGGGTTGCTGTGTTAGCAGACAGGACTTCTATCCTCACAGCAACCAACCAGGTAGGTGCCTTTGTCTTCATTTTACCCATGAGGAAATGGAAGCCCAGAGAAGTTGTGGAACTCTCCCCACTTTACACAGCTGGTCAATGGCAGAACCAAGATGTGACCACCTGTCAGCTCACAGACACTGAAGGTTGGGAGGTTAAATAACTCCCCGAAGGTCACACATCCCAAAGTTGAACTCACCAATGTCTGATGCCAGAAAAGTAGCTCTTTCCAAGAGACCCACATACTCCCCTTGGACATGGAAAAGGGGCCAACAGTGTAGGGTACTACCTCCTGCCTTGTGCAGGACCCCCAGGAAGGTCTCGCTCCAAAGGGAAACCAGGTGGAAAATCCAAGGGGACTCAAGGATTTTAACTCATACCTGGGAGTGGGATCATTTCAGGGTCACCAAAGACTTTCAGGATATTTGGGGTTGGCCCCGAGGTTGGAGGTAGGCCGGGCAAAAGGCCACCCTGGCTGGCCCAGACCCTTGTCACCCGAAGCACATGTCTAGTCCTTTCCATATCCCTGGGCCGAGGAGTGGCCAGCAGGGCCCAAGTCCCAGCGCCACCCCACGGCACTTTTGGATTGTTTCCTCCAGCTTTGAGCTAAAGCTGGGACAGAGGGGCCCTGACATAAGGTCCCTGGGGGCCAAAGGCCCCCCTCCCAGCCCCCAGCCTGCAGATTAATGACAGGAAAGGAAAGAACTGGGGCCCGGTGGTGAGTTTACTCTCCCCAACAAAGCCTACTTCCAGCGCCGGGCCTGCCCTCTTGCATGCTTTCCAGGTTCACAGTCCCTGGGACTTCTGGGGCTACTCCCAGCCTCCCGGTCTGCAGACCAAGCTGAGGGGTGGTGAAGGGAAGGCCGTAATAGGTCCCATCGGTCTATAAATAGCAGCCCAGCCTGCGCTCCTTGGGCCCAGGCCAGCCTGGTGCCCACCCTCTCTCTTTTCCAGGCAGTAAGAGGAGGAAGTTACCCAGGCAGCTGCATCCTAGCCATTCAAGAGGAGGAAATAAACAAAAGGTGGAGGAGAGAAGGGGAAAGAAAGGGGGAAAAAGAGGAAAGAATAGTGGGTGGGGAAACCAAGGAAGGAGGATGGAGGAGACGCATGGGAATCCGAGCAGTCACCCCACGGTCATGCTCTCCCCTGCCTATGCCCACTCATGGCCTCCCCTTCCCCAACTCCCCAGTGTAGCACAGAAGAGCCTTCCTGATGGAGGCCGTAAGTGCCCCATCCGGGAGGCCCCCGTGGAGGCAGCATCTGATGGCCTGACCGCTGACCTAGTTTTGGGTCCACTAGCTTGCTGAAACCTCTAGGAAAGTGTAGCGCCTGACCCTGAGTGCTGACTTGCCTTGGTCAAGACCCACCAGGAGAACCAAAGTCCCCAGGAGTCCCCACGAGTTGGGGCCAATTGTGTGTGTGTTGGGGGCAGGTGATATTGCCCCGGCCCTGGGGTGTTGCCACTGGACCCCCCTTTCATAGGAAAGAGGATGTGAAACTTTCAGCTTTGTGTGGCTTTGGGGCTTCGGTTCCTCAAGCCCTTATCTCTGGTGTCTGCAGTCTATCCCGCTCTATCTGTCTGGCCATCTGTGAACCCTGGTTCCTGTGTGTATCTCTCTCTGGTCTTGACTCCTGATCTTGATGCAGGCTCAGCCTTACCTCTTGTGTGTAAAGCCTGACTCCTAACCTGCTGGGCCCTGGCTTCTGGCTGCTATCTTGCCATGCGCATGCATATGCAATTAAGAAAGCTCATTTCCTGAAAACAGTCTCATCAGCGCAAACAATCAGCCGGGTTTAAAAGTCCAAGCTCTGGCACATGTCGTCAGCAGTAGCCAGCTCATCACGTTAGCGGCTAAGGTTAAAAGCCGAGATGGAGGAATTTAAAACAGCAACTTTCTTTTACTAAATGAGCCCCAGTCATTCGTGTCCCAAATCTGTTGGCACCTTCTCTTAATAAGCCTCTCCCGAGGGTTTCCAGAAAGCGGAATGCCAGGTCTTACTGACTCCTGGGGGATTGCCTTGCTCTTCTGGGGACACAGATTCATCAGGCTGGCGACCTCAGTGTGTTCAGCTCTATCACCGTGACAGGGACACCATGCTTGCCTCAGGTCCAGAGCAAAGAGGCGGTGGCAGGGCTGGGGAAGGTTTGCTCTATTAGGTAAAGGTGATGCTATCGTCCTGCTGAGGTACGTCTCTAGTAGGAGATATGCTTTTGCTCAGACTCGTTTAGTCTTTGCCTCCAAAATTCTGGGGACCAAACTGCAGGTGCTGGTGGTCATGTGGGCTTTGTGTGAGGCTTGGCTGAGGTTGGAGGCTCCTGAGGTCTGGAGCCTGCTCTGGGGCCCGCATTAGGGGCTACCCTCGGCTGAAGGGTAGCAGGAAGCCAGGTGGCTCCAAGTACACCTTGACGCTTCGGCTCGGTAGCCCTGGCTCCTCAGGGCACCTGCGCGCTGCCTAGCCCTGGGGGGTGTGCGCGTGCCCAGAGCCGGGGACAGCTCCTGGCTCCTCACTCTGCCAGCCTTTTTCCAGCCACTGAGGGCCACACCTCTGCTTCTTCCAGCTCTCACTTCAGCGCTCCAGCAGCTTCAAGGATTTTGCCAAATCCAAACCCAGCTCCCCCGTGGTGAGCGAGAAGGAATTTAATCTGGATGATAATGTGAGTTGCAGAGCCTCCCAGGGGGATCTGGCTGCAGGCCCTGGGTGGGGGGAAGAGGAGATCTGGGGATTGTTGAGGAAAGCCTGCTTACACACAGAAGGCCAACCCTCCCACCCGTCAAAATTCTGGGCCCCCAGAAATCACCCACATTGTTTTCAACTACAAACTACAGTTGACCCTTGAACAACACGGGTTTGAACAGCATGATTTCTTACACGCAGATTTTTTTTCAATAAATACAGTACAGGACTGTAAATGTATTTTCTCCTCATAATTTTCTTAGTAATGTTTTCTTTTCTCTAGCTTACTTTGTAGTAAGAATATAGTACATATACACACAAAATATGCATTAACCCCCTGTTATCAGTAAGCCTTCTGGTCAACAGTTGGCTATGAATAGTTAAGTTTTGGGGGAGTCAAATGCTATACGTGGATTTTCATCTGCGCGGGGCGGGGGTAGTTGGCGCCAATAACCCGCACGTTGTTCAAGGGTCAACTGTAATTGTCAAATTAATTACAAATTAATAGGGCTGAGTACGAGACTGGGGCTAGGAGGGAAGGGGATGCGAGCCTCTCATTCCCACCTCCATCCTCTGCCAGGACCTGAAGGCCTCCTTCTGCCCCTAAATCCCGGACTTCCTCCTTTGTTGTCACAGATTCCAGAAGATGAGTCAGGTGTCCCTACCGCAGAAGATGCTGGGAAGAGTGGCAAAAAGCTGGGGAAAAAGTGGAGGGCCGTGATTTCCCGAACCATGAACAGGAAGATGGGCAAGATGATGGTGAAGGCGCTGTCAGAAGAGATGGTGAGGCCTGCGGTCTAGGGGAGGGGTGGGGGGGCAGGGAGGGCAGGCAGTGCTCTGGCCGCGTGTGAGCATGGCCACCTTGACGGCCATAGCCCGGGTACTGGGCCTGAGGGCCTGATTCAATATGAGAAGGAAGGTCATCTGGGAGGAGAGCTCACTCAGCCATGAGCCTGGCAGCAAGGCATGGTCCTGAGGGAGCAGGAGTGGGGTCTGAGGAGGGAGGAAAGTCTGGGTAACAGAAGCTTCCGAGGAAGGCTGGCCTGAGGAGGAGGGTGGCGCTTGAAAGGGAGATGCAATTGCCTGAAGCAGATTCATCCACCTCAAAGTTTTGCTTGGAACTAGCCTCTGGGATTGGGAAGACAGGATTGGAAAAGGGGCCCCTAGGAGAGAAAACAGAGAAGGCTGGCTTGGGCCCAGGGAGAGAGGGTGGGACAGACAGCTGTGGGGCAGGCACGTGCAAGTAGCTGACGTCACACAGTGAGTTGGCTGTGGCCATGACTCTGACCGAAGGTTTGCGGGCGGGGGTCGGGGGTGGGGGAGTGCCCAAGTCAGCTCTCAGACTGGCTCCTACCAGCTCAGGACAGCAATTGGTCAAATTTTGAGGAATTTGGTGAGCCAGGGGTGAAACCCAACCATTACCGAAAATTACATTCTATAAACTTAGAATTAAATAAGTTCTATTGAAAATAAAGAGACTACGGGCAACCTTCAAAACTCGTAATTTCCTGAATCTTATACTACCTTTCACTGTTCTCTGGGCTCTTGAGGTCATTTGCCTCTGTAGTCTCTGTGTGCCGGAATTAGCCCCCACGGTGTGCTGCTCGGTGAGCGACTCCACGGAGGGGAGTCTTTACAACGCAGGAATCGGGCCTTTGATTCCTAGAGAGCCGGTTGTGAAAGGGGTTGCCACCGCCCTGAGGTGTGTGGTGAGGCGGAGGAGCTCTGGAGTCAGGCCAGCTCAGCTCCGTTGTGGGTTCCTATGCGGCCTTGGGGACGTTCCTCCGTGACTTCTCCTCTGTGAACTGGGGACAATCAGAGCGCTTACCTTGAAGTGTCACTGTGAGGGTGCAAGGACCTGACAGGCCCACCTGGCGCGCAGGAGCACAGCGGCAGGTAGCTCCGCGCCGGCGCCCCTGCGGGCCGGTCTCCTCCCTGGCTGCAGCTCTGAGCCCCAGCTCGGGCGCCGCAGCCCTCTCCGCGCGGGCCCCGCACATTCCTGCTGCAGGAGGTCGCCGCCTGAGGACGGCCATTCCCACATCAGCGAAGCGGAAGCTTGTGCTCAGAGAGCACGGCGCAGTCTGGGAGCCCCCCCACCCCCCCACCCACCCCCCGGAGAGCCCAGGCCCATTTCCTCTGCACCCCTGGGCGCCCCAGCCAGGGCTGCTCAGGGCCCCCTGCCTCCCGTCCCCTGCAGGGAGACACTCTGGAGGAGGGCTCCGCCTCCCCGACATCTCCAGAGGGCAGCCTGGACAGCCCTGGCCCCGAGAAGATGGTCATGGCCTTTTCTGAGCAGGAGGAGTGTGAGCTCCCGGGACTCAGCCGCCAGGCCTCCACGGGTGAGTAGGCGACCCAAGGGGACATCTGCTGAGTCTGGAGAAAAGGACTGGGTTAGGGCCTTGCAGCTGGCTGTGTGGGAGGGAGGTAAGAGAAATGAACCTTAGCAGTCTGCCTTTGGGGAACTTTCCCAGCCGTCTTCATATTACATTTTCACAATAACTTCATGATGCTGGCACTATTATCCCCACTTTACTGATGTGAAAACTGAGGCTTAGGGAGGTTTTTCCCTTTGCCCAGATGACCCAGTCTCAAACTGAGGTCTACCCTGGAGGGGCTGCCACTTGCTGTCACCAGGCCCTGGAGGGGCCCAAGGGAAACGATGAGCCCCACTGCACTCTTGGACTCGCCCAACCCCACCCTTCCAAGGGGAGCTGGAGGCTATAGCCACCTGGGCCTCTGACATCCCAGGCTGGGGGTGGGGCTAGAGGGTCTCCGGCGGGGAAGTCTCAGCCTCTTAGACTGCAGCCCTTGGTTTGCTGGGCTCAGGGAGCCACTTGGCATCTTCTAGATGCCTATGAGGTTGGACAGGAGGTTCCAGCAGCCCCTCCGGGAGGAGGGGCTGCAGGCTCTGAGCTGCAGACCCACAGAGGCACTGGCCTTCTCACTCCTCAGGCTAGTTCTAAGTTCCGTGCTCTTTCTCTGGCTCCACAGACACCTCCCTGCCCCCACTGAAAGCCACTTATAATGCCCTTCATCCCGCCCTTCCCAGAGAGAAAGAGCCCTTCTGAGTTTCCATGTGATGTTGTAACTAGATGCTGAGTCTTATTACATACAGAAACTAAAATACTAGTTCAGGGTATGGCTTCCTGTGTGGAAGGTGGCTTCCAGGAGCACTGGACTGGGAGTCAGGAGACCTGGAGTCAAATGGACCCAGGGCTACCAGTTATAAGGTGAGAGGTCTTGGGCGCTCAGTTGGCCTGTCTGGCTTCAGTTTTCCTTATCTGTTCATTGGACCCAGTTGGCCTGTAGAGGTCCTCCCAATTTGCTCATTCTTTAGTCTGTGAGCCCTTTCTCCTTCTGTGGTCAACTGTTTCCATGTCTGAGGCCCCAAAGGTGAAGCTGTGCTCCTGCAGGGTGGCCTTGGGATTTCTAGCCACAGCCCCTGGCAGGTACCTGCCGGGTACTGCCCCAGCTGTCTTGCAACAAAGGTGACCCTCCTCCCTGCCCCATCTCCTGCAGGCAGTGAGCTCTGCAGCCCCAGCCCGGGTTCTAGCAGCTTCGGAGAGGAACCACCTGCCCCCCAGTACACAGGGCCCTTCTGTGGCAGGGCACGAGTCCACACCGACTTCACTCCCAGCCCCTATGACCGTGACTCGCTGAAACTGCAGGTAAGGTTGGCGTCTAGGCCTCTCCTGAGCCTGGCAGGCTGGGCCCATGAAGAAAGCTGTATTGAGCCAGGATAGGATGGTGTCCAAGGAAGCCAAGGGAATACCCTTCTCCTCTCCCCTGCTCCACTCTGCTCTCCTGTCCTCCCACAGAAAGGAGATGTGATCCAGATCATTGAGAAGCCACCTGTGGGCACGTGGCTGGGCCTGCTCAATGGCAGGCTGGGATCTTTCAAGTTCATCTACGTGGATGTGCTGCCTGAGGAGGCTGCGGGCCCCGCCCGCCCCAGTCGCCGACAAAGCAAGGGCAAGAGGCCCAAGCCCAAGACTCTGCATGAGCTGCTGGAGCGCATAGGCCTGGAGGTTGGAGCTGGGACCTCCAGGGAGGCACACTTGCCCCAGGGATGGAGGCTAGGGCATGGTCAGCTATGTGGGAAGGGAGGGATCCCAAGCGGGGGTGACTTGTAAGGGGCCCAACTGGGGGTCTGCCTCCACCTGCAGGAGCACACGTCCACCCTGCTGCTCAATGGCTACCAGACACTGGAGGACTTCAAAGAGCTGCGGGAAACACACCTCAATGAGCTGAACATCATGGACCCACAGCACCGGGCCAAACTGCTCACGGCCGCTGAGCTGCTGCTGGACTACGACAGTGAGTGGGTTTAGGAACCCGGTTGGGGGGAATGCCTCCAGGTATTCCGGGGAGGGAAGGCCTGCCCTGGCCTGGCCCAGTGACCACACTCAGCCCCGGCACCCCTCTGCAGAGGGAAGGCACTTTCCACACTTGAACTCCAGACTCAGGCAAAGTTTGCAGACAGAGGGGCCTTAGGGATGATGGGGTCCAACTCCCTTTGGGATGAAAGGGGAGACTTAAGGCCAGAGAAAGTAAGGCATGTACTCGAGGCCTCCAAGCTGGGTCATAGCAGAGCTAGCAATCAAGCGCAGGTTTCCCAGCCCCTAGCTGGCTGCTAAAGAAATTGGGCTCCGGGGCTGAGTTGCTGGCTTGGAAACCACCCTACCTGGTTCTAAGCCGGGAAGGGTGAGAGGGGCAAGGGTGGTGGTGGGTGCCCAGAGGGAGAGACTGCCCACAGTGGACTTCCCAGAGTCCCTACCCCCCCCACACACAGGGGCTCCCTGGGGCCTCTGAACCCCTCCCAGCTAAGGGCCAAGCCCCCCCCCCCCAATATTCCATCCCCCTCTTTGGCCCGGCAGCCGGCAGCGAGGAGGCGGAAGAGGGTGCGGAAAGCAGCCAGGAGCCAGCTGCAAACACAGTGTCTGGACCCAAGGTGGACATTCCTCGAGACTCTGGCTGCTTCGAGGGCTCAGAGAGCGGACGTGATGAGGCCGAGTTGGCAGGCGCTGAGGAGCAGCTGCAGGGCCTCTCCCTGGCCGGGGCGCCTTGAGACAGAAGTGGAGGCGAGGGCCAAGGCTGGGCCCCAGCAGCAAAGACTGCAGGGACGGGCCCGACCTCCCACGGTGGCGCACTCCCTGGAGGACTGGTGCTGAGCCGGGCCCTGCTCCCCTAGGAGCGCCCAGGGCAGTAGGGGCCGGCCAGGGCACCGTAGGCTTGGCTGGAGTGGATGGGGAGCCACCCAAGGCACATCCCACCCGCGCAGCCCCCTCCCTCCATCAGCTACTGACAGCATAGAACTTCCAGGCACCACCTGCTCCAAGCCACAGCAGATGGGACACTGAGGGGCCGCCCTACCCATGTCCCTCACCATCGAGGCCCCCAAACCCTCCTCAGCCCCACACCACTTTCCCCTGGCACACTTCTCCTGAAAGGGAGGCCAGGTCAGTATTTTGGGTCGGTTTCAAAACCCTAGGGAAGCTGGCCCTTTAAAAGGACCCTAACTGATCATGGGTAGGTACAGATTTCCCCAAATAAGGCTTGAGGAAAGCCGCATGTACCTTTCCCACATTCCTTCTCCTTAACCTTTTTGGAGGTTTGGCCACTAACTGGTGGGAATTAGAATGGATACTGCTGGGGGCCTTTCCAGCTCTGACATTCTGGGACATTAAATGTCTGCTCTCCTGTTACCTGTGGCCCAGGACACCAGTGGGGTTGACTGAGGGAGCTGAAGGGGCCTTGGGCTCCCAAGTGAAATGGCTCCTCCTGCTCATTCATTCCATACCTCCCCACATAACTCAAGCCAAGCTGCAGCTCCCCCCAGCTTAAAACAATGCCCAGACCTCATGCAACATGCACTCTCCCCTTCCACTTCTGGCCCCATCCAATGACACTTCCCCTGAACGCTGATGGCAGATGGTCAGATCTGGCTTCCAAGGACAGAACTGCCCCTTGGAAGTCACATGCAAGTCTGAACTCAGACTTGGCCACCTTTATGGGTTCTTATAAGCAAAGAAAGCACAAAGCTTGACACTGGGGAGTCTGCTACACCAACTTTGCTTTGCAAAAGGTTTTGATGTACCCTGAGCTCCAGAAAGGGAGGAAGTGTATCTGTTGATGGGGGCCTCCCTTGACCTCAGTACCAAGTCTGTGCCCTGAATTCGCAGAGTAACCCTTCCCCAGGGCCCAGCGGGCCTGGGGACAGTGCCCACTACATCTAGGACTGCCTGCTTAGTGAACGCACTTCTGGACCTACTACGAGGAACTCTGGTAAAAGCTAGCTTGGGGGAAGGGTTTGGGTGTACATATGAGGGGGTGGAGGGGGATAAGTTGGCAGCAATAAACATAGGTAGAACAAATTACAGTCTCCAGTTATCTTTCCTATGAAGAGAGGGCTGGGGGAGGGTCAGACCAATATCCTTCGAAGCTGGACTTGGCAAAATGACCTCCATTGTCCTTTCAGGGCCATCCGCCCCTTCCCTGCAGATGCCCAGTGCCCTTGATCCTGCTGACCTAAAGCTCCAGTTTGAAGTGCTAACGGTCTCTGCTCTTCCCACTAACCAGCTGTCCCCTGAGTACAGGCTCCCAGGGCCACAGGCCTTGCTGGGGTCTGAGAGTGGTCTCTTCCTAGAATGATTATTTAACAAGAGCCTTGAGGGCCTCCCCAGTGAGGACGGACCGGCACTAGGGCCTGTCCAGTGTCCAAAAGGGAGAGATTTGGATTTGGCCGGGCCTTCCCTCTGAGGCCACCTCCTCTTGAGCCCCACCTCATGCCCACTGAAGCTACACCATCTCCCAGGAGGTGGGACAGAGACGAAGACCCCTGGCTTCCTTTGTTTCTGCCGGCATTAACTGCATCAGGGAGGGCAGACTGGAGTGAGAGCTGCTCCCAGAGCGAAGACAAGGCCACTGTGCTTCCAGGCCTTGTTCTCAGCTGCACTCATCCCACTGCCCTTAGTGGCTGTGGGCAGTAGGAAACAGCCAGCATTATCCTCACCAAAGAAACAAGGAGAAGCCCAGCCTCAAGGCTCCAATGGCACTGAGTAACTGTTGTCACTTAGTGGGCACCGACACTGGGGCCTGAAACCAAGCATTTTGCATTGACTACCTCAGATAATCTTCACAGAACCCCGCTGAGGTACATACCATCATCTTTCCATTTTACAGAGGAGGAAACTGTAGCTCAGACAGGTTGAGGAAGTTGAGTAGGGAGTCCAACAAGCTTTCAGAGGCCCCCGGCCCTCCGGAGGGCAATCCGACCCTCTGTAACGTGCCTTTGACACCTTTTGACCCAGCCATTCCCCTCCTAGGATTTGATCCACAGAAAGAGCCACATAAGTGCACCCAGATAGGGACAAAGATACAACAGCTTTGTCCGTAAGAGTAGGAAATTGGAAACAACACAGATGGGGAATTAGTTAGATACATTATAGTTTGTTCATACAATACTGTGTAGCTGTTAATCATGATGGAGAAAAATATATAATGACACAGGGAAAATCTTCATGATTTTTTATTAATTAAAACTTTTTAAATTATACAAATAATGTACAAACATTCTTGTTGTAAAAGAAGTCTGTGCTATATCATGGGGGGGGAACAAATACTAAAACATTATTTATAGGGTGATTCCATTTTTATTGAAAAAAAGGAAAGCATACAAAAGAATAAAGACTGGAAAGATCTGCACCAAATGGTTACCAGTGAGAAAAGTGGGGTGGGATTGGGGGAGTAAGGGAGAGAAGCACTCACTTTCTATATTCTTCTTTTGTTTGAATTTCAAAAGTATCTATTATTCTACATCTATTTAAAAAGGAACAACATTTTAATTTTTGAAAAAAATAAAACCAAATAAATAAATAGGCCCAAACCTCTGGCCTGCAATTTGGGGCAGCAGCAAAGTCATTACCCTGCTATTTTTTGGCACAGGCTTCTGGAAAGGTGGTGAGTGGGGGATGAATAATGCCCAAAGTACTTAAAAGTCACACACAGCAAGGGGACCTTATCAGAGGAGATTCCTAAACCTTTCAAAATCCCTGGGTACTACCTATTAGGTCTAAGTTGGGGAAAGGAAAATATCAGAGAAAGCAAAATCAGACTGAGAAAGTAATTTGAACTCCCATCCCAGCCTAGGGAGGAGGGTGGGAGCATCTCAGAATTATCCGGCCCCAGTTGGGCCTATAGGCTGGATACAGGCTAGAAGTAGGTAGTTGTACAAAGACTCCAGTGACCACAGGACTTTGGGAGGGGCAAGTGAGGAGGGGCAACAAGGAAATGTACTCTACAGGCCAGGGCCTGAGGGATGAGAAAGGCAGTGCCAGGTGAGGCTACAGCCCATGGCCCGAAGCTCCTCCTCCAGGCAGGGCTGCCAGAACCTCTTCTCCAGCCCATGGACGTCTAGAAGATGCCAAGAGGTACCCTAAGTCCAGCAAACTGAGGGCTGTAGTCCAAGAGGCTGAGTCTTCCCAGCTGGAGACCCTCTACCCCAACCCCCAACCTAGTATGTCAGAAGCCCAGGCATCTGTAGCCTCTAGCTCCCTTTGGAAGGGTAGGGGTGGGCTAGTACAAGAGGACAATGGGCCCCTCTGACCTTGGGCCCCTCCAGGGCCTGGGGACAGCAAGTGGCAGCTCCTCTAGGTCAGGCAAAGCCTAGCAATTAAGAGTCAGGTCCCACCTGAGTTCAAGTCTTAGCTGGGTTATCCTGGACAAGCCACTTAACCTCCTTGAGCCTCACTTTCCAAATCAATAAGGTAGGGATAATAGTACTAGCCCCATGCAGTTGTTACAAAGATTGAATGAACAAGTGTATGTAAAACTTAGCAGAGTGTCCAGGACAAAATCAATGCCTAATGAATAATAATGTGTCTGATCCCCTAAATCCACATCACCTTGCTCCCTCCATTTCACTCCCTTGAAGGCCCATCTCACCTTGAACCCCTAGTTCATGTAGTGACCAAGAACAAAGGCTTTGGAGTTAAACTAAAGTGCCTTCAAATCCTGGCTCCACCACTTACTGATTACATGACTTTGGGTAATTACATACATACACATTTCTTTTCTGTAAAATAAGAATAATACTCTATATTGCAATATATAAATGTATCAAGCCAACACACTGCACACCCTAAATGTACACATGCTATATGTTAATATCTCAATAAAAAACTAATTAAAAAATAAAAATTAAATTTAAAAAAATAATGATCTAATAATATTCTTCCTCTTTGGGTTGTTAGAGATACAAATGAGATCATGCATATAAAGTTCCTGGCCCAAGGTAACAATAAATGGTGGCCTTCTGACTCTCTTGTAACCTCCAGGGTACTGAGCTCAAGAATGGGCACAAAGGCCATGTCCAAATGTGCTTGTCTGAAGCCTAACTGCTATAGCCTAGAGACAAACTGATATCCAAGCTCCCAGAGAGGCTGGTGATGGAGAGGAAGACCATCTGAGGAGTGGGGGGAAGCCCTGGATCTGCCTCGTTCACAATAGGATGATCAGCCCTGAACATTAGACTTATTTCAGGCAATTCCCTTGGACACCCACGGGCTACCAGAAGGAAGAGGATATAGGCCAGATTCAAGAAGAAAGAGTTAGAGCCCAGCCAGCTCCTCCCCAATTCAAGGTTAGGAGCAACTTCCTCCTCCCTGGCCCATCAGGGAAGCAGCTGGGGGAATCAGCACATCCCACTGGAATGAACTTGTTCTCCCTATTTCTCACAAGTTTCCCTTACACTTCCCCAGGTAGGTTCAGATCAGCTCCCCTAAAACCCTGCAATGAAGGCTGTCAACTCCACAAATTCTCTCTCCTACCCGCCAAACCCTACAGCCAGTATGGTTCATCACTGGCCCCAGCCGTGGCTTCCAACTCTCACTCATAAAGACCCCCATACCCAGGTCTTTCGCATAAGTGGAGGCCATGGTGGGGCCAGCCAAGACCAAGGGCATTAAAACAAAAGCTAAAAGAGGGTTTTAAAAGGAAAAAAGGGCACTGATCACTGTTGTCTCAGTAAGGTCCAACACCTTCCCCCCACCTAAGTCAGGAAATTCAGGATGAAGTATGAGGTTTCCCAGCTGGGGAAAAGAAGTGGCTCTCCCACCTCTCCTTCACAATAGAGGCTACCTTAGCTTCTCACACAACGTAGGCCACATTCTATATTATTCAGCCAACAACACAATCAAGTGGGAAGGAACTGCCTCCCTTCTAGACTCAGCCAAGACTCCTCCTCCAGGAAGGCCCTAAATAAATGGAATTCTATAGCACTTGATATGTAGGCTTCACCTTTTCCTACAACTTCACAGTTACCAATATAGCATTTGTATACCAC